>NC_036860.1:5193207-5220121 GCF_002910315.2 Salvelinus sp. IW2-2015
ATCTGATCACTCTTCATAACATTCTGGAGTATATGCAAATTGCCATCATACAAACTGAGGCAGCAGACTTTGTGAAAATTTATTTTTGTGTCATTCTCAAAACTTTGGGCCACGACAGTACACAACCACGTCTCAATTGTCTCAAGGCTTAAAAATCTGTCTTTAACCTGTCTTCTCCCCTTCATCTACACTGATTGACGTGGATTTAACAAGTGACATCAATAAGGGATCATAGCTTTCACTTGGATTCACCTATGTCTATATAGGTCAGTCTATGTCATGGAAAGAGCCGGTGTTCTTAATGTTTTGTATACTCAGTGTAGAGTACTATACGTTGATGTAGAAGAAGGTTGTACAATTAGAAACACAACAGTCTAAGAACTGCAAGGACCAGGATATATTGGTCACATCTGGAATCTTAACGGTGGTTGTGACAATCCAAACCATTTTGTAGGTCATTGTGAATGTACATTGCTAATTCAGAAGAAAATGAGGTTCTCCAGTGCATTCCTCTCCTCTGACGTCAGTTTGTCATAGCAAGAGGCATTTGGGGATTCATTTTTGCAAAGTGAATTAGTTTATCACAGAATATAATCAACATAGTTTTGGTTTATGCACAGAAATGCATCAGAAAACATTCTACACCGTTAGGATTTGAGGGATCATTTAATAGAGATTACTCAAAGTATTACATCCATTGGAAAAAAGTCAAACAAGCTTATGCTATTATCTCATTATATTGAACATCAAATGTCTCAGATGAATATCTGAATATCTGAATATCTCAACTTTGACAGTCATCATCTACTTCTTGAGGCACCAGGCACCTGATGCAGAAATTATACCAACAATTAGAGTTTCTACTTTCATTATTAATCAGTCTATTTAATAGTTTATCTGTTGTTTTCTCGTCTTGTCATTCACAGTTTAATATTTTAAATTCTCATATTGCAATATTCATATGTCAATATTATTACCATAGGCATTCGCTGTGATGTTTTATTTCAAATCAATAAAGGCACAGATCCTTTCTGCCATGTCATTTAGACTGGAACGTTCTGTTGAAGGTATAGGGTGTCAATAATGACTTCCCCAGCTGTAACTGCCTCCCTCACGATAAGCAACGACAAACCTGTCTGGAAAGCCAGCAAATGCTGTGATTCAACACAGCCTGACCATATTCTTCATACACAGCGCCTTCACAGCAAGGGAAGGTGTTTACGACTTCACAGTCACATCTCACGATGCAAATTATTACAGTTTTGATTCCATATGTCCATGGCTAGGATATGTTTACAATGATATAGATGTGTTTATTTACTGATATTTTGAGAGTTTATTTAGATGGGCTTAGTTATAGAGGGTTCTCCTCCACTGATATTCTACTATGAACGCAAATACAACAATGAAATCCCAAAGACTTTTGTTTCATGACCCATTCTGTCAAAATCATTCTGATTCCGTCATCAGTTACAAGGTAAAGGTGAAGAGAGCTAAATATCTATTCTGCTCACTCACAGTATATCCCACATAGAAGGAAGTGCTCTCCTGATAGCAGTAGCTACAGGCTTGTGGACATACAGAGAGCATGATGGGTGTGAATGACCACTGACCACCTGTTTTATGTCTTAGCCCGCTTGCTGTGCAGCATATTTCATGAAGATGAGTAGAATTGCAAATGGCCTACTGAAAGTGTTCCTTTTAATCAAAATTCCATTGGTCTTTAAAAAAATATATATATATTTCACCTTTATTTAACCAGGTAGGCCAGTTGAGAACAAGTTCTCATTTACAACTGCGACCTGGCCAAGATAAAGCAAAGCAGTGTGACAAAAACAACAACACAGAGTTACACATAAACAAACGTACAGTCAATAACACAATAGAAAAAGACATGTACAGTGTATGCAAATGTGGAAGAGTAGGAAGGTAAGGCAATAAATAGGCCATAGAGGTGAAATAATTACAATTTAGCATTAACACTGGAGTGATAGATGTGCAGATGATGATGTGCAAGTAGAGATACTGGGGTGCAAAAGAGCAAGAGGATAAATGATAATATGGGGGTGAGGTAGTTGGGTGTGCTATTTACAGATTGCCTGTGTACAGGCACAGTGATCGACAAGCTGCTCTGACAGCTGATGCTTAAAGTTAGAGAGGGAGATATAAGACTCCAGCTTCAGTGATTTTTGCCATTTTTTCCAGTCATTGGCAGCAGAGAACTGGAAGGAAAGGCGGCCAAAGTATGTGATGGCTTTGGGAATGACGAGTGAAATATACCTACTGGAGCGCGTGCTACGGGTGGGTGTTGCTATGGTGACCAGTGAGCTGAGATAAGGCAGGGCTTTACCTAGCAATTAATCTGTTCTCCCTCATCTAATTTACAAAACATTTTGGTAATCGAACTAAACCATTGGTTTGGTATTTCAATTAGTTGATCATGAATCCACAGCTGCTGTGACTGCACTACACTGCACAAAATTATTCAGGGGCTTAGTAAATATTATCCCCCAAAATATATGATTTTCACATACAAATTCAGGTTTTACTTCAATATTTGTAATACCTTACTTCATTTGTATGTACTCAAAAGGCATGACATTTGAAAATGTCAATTCAATTTAATATTCAGTGAATAATTTACTACAATTTCATAATATTTACTCTCAGCTTAATAATATATTTTTTTCGCAACAACTTGCCATGTGGCCTCGTTTTTAGAGGATTGTGGGTAATTCTAAATTGTTTGACTTTATGATACTTTTACAGAACTTTATATGCATGTTTCTGTATCAGTATTAAGCAGCTTGTTGTGCTATGAGGTATAATGGATCATGATGAACTGATATGAAAACCATCAGGCAAATTGACGTTCAACGATGAGACCACCCATTCCCACCATCAACAAGGTTACACAACCCTTAATGCTAGAGACACATGCAGCATCTTAAAATGCCTGCAGTTCTACCTCCACTGACTGCTCGTGGAATGGGCACTGTGTTCAGCAATGGGTTAAAATGGCAAATAATCAAAGACATAAAAAAATATTTGACATGATCACAGAAAGTAACTGATCAAAAAGATGAAGTAGACTAAACAGTTTTGGAATTGTATATTATATATAGTAATACCTCATGTTGGAAATACTCAAAAGGCTGATGCAATTAGTTCATTTAAAAAAAGTAGAATTAGCACAATATATTTTTTTTTTACAATGTATACAATGTATAGTGATCCCAGTCATCTGGAATTTAACAGGAAAGTGATACACACACAGGGTCTGTGAGCGGACCTTGGTGCAAAACAACTTAATTGTGCACTCAAGGCCATCTGTGAGAAGCACAAATTGTAGGCATGACATTATGTGAACTCCCTACCAAAGGGCTTGTTCAAGCCAAGGAGATACATTGGTAATGTTAACACAAACAAATATTGAGCAGTGGTTTGTGTTTGTGTCACATGCTCTGAGCACTGAAAGAGTGTGTTCTGGCCTTTGCCTCAGGACTAGGATGGAACAATCTGGGCTTTGAAAGAAGACATGGCTCCTTTCTTTAAAGGGAAATGCTAAGAAGTCAAAACTCCCCTGCGCTTATATTTAGAGGAATTTGAACGCCTCCTTACATGTTGTAAATGATGCAAACCTCTCACAATTGATATAAAGCCAATAACCATACTGAATTATGATTTATGCAATGCAATCATTATTTATTCATCATTAGAAGTGAGATAACAATCTACAAAATTATATAATTTTTCTCCTACCTACAGTACATGTAATACTATTTATAAACATTACACTGTGTATCTAATTGCATATATGACAAATAAACAAAATACAGGTATAACCTTTTCTTTATCCTTAGGCATGAAATTAACAATTTGATAGAGATGTACACTCCCGATCAAAAGTTTGGGGTCACTTAGAAATGTCCTTGTTTTTTCCCTTGTCCATTAAAATAACATCAAATTGATCAGAAATACAGTGTAGACATTGTTAATGTTGTAAATGACTATTGTAGCTGGAAACGGCTGCTTTTTAATGGAATATCTACATAGACGTACAGAGGCCCATTATCAGCAACCATCACTCCTGTGTTCCAATGGCACGTTGTGTTAGCTAATCTAAGTTTATCATTTTAAAAGGCTAATTGATCATTAGAAAACCCTTTTGCAATTATGTTAGCACAGCTGAAAACTGTTGTTCTGATTAAAGAAGCAATAAAACCGGCCTTATTTAGACTAGTTGAGCATCTGGAGCATCAGCATTTGTGGGTTTGATTACAGGCTGAAAATGGCCAGAAACAAAGAACTTTCTTCTGAAACTCGTCAGTTTATTCTTGTTCTGAGAAATTAAGCCTATTCCATGTGAGAAATTGCCAAGAAACTGAAGATCTTGTACAACGCTGTGTACTACTTCCTTCACAGAACAGCGCAAACTGGCCCTAACCAGAATAGAAAGAGGAGTGGGAGGCCCCGGTGCACAACTGAGCAATAGGACAAGTACATTAGAGTGTCTAGTTTGAGAAACAGACGCCTCACAAGTCCTCAACTGGCAGCTTCATTAAATAGTACCCGCAAAACACCAGTCTCAACGTCAACAGTGAAGAGGTGACTCCGGGATGCTGGCCTTCTAGGCAGAGTTACTCTGTCCAGTGTCTGTGTTCTTTTACCAATCTTAATATTTAGTTTTTATTGGCCAGTCTGAGATATGGCTTTTTCTTTGCAACTCTGTGGTCTACGTTAGTTCATGTTTCAACTTTATTTGTCCCAGAGGGCAATTGGTTTTGCAGCAAGGGGCACATACGACGTAAAAACATAAAAAACACATATGAATCACAAAGATACTGAATGTAAAGGTAGTACATACAATGCTAGTGCATTAGTCATGGGTTGGCAGCCATCAATATAAATATATCAATAGTAATGTTCAACAGCAATAGTACAAAGTAAGGCCTACATAGAAGGTAAGTACATTTTCAAAAACATCAAGTCAACATCATCATCATCAAAAATATGGTGACCTAAAACTAAACATCAAAAATTATGATTACATTATCATCATCATCAACATCATCATCATCACCATCATCATCAGCCCATGTAATGGAATCCAAGACAATAAAGCTAGTTAGGACATTAATCCAAGGGTACTGTGAAATGTATAGAGCGGAAAGAGTTGGGTTAGTTTAATCTGATATATATTTTAGTTTAATCTGATATATATTTTAGTTTAATCTGATATGTATTTTAGTTTAATCTGATATATATATTTTAGTTTAATCTGATATGTAGTTTAGTTTAATCTGATATGTATTTTAGTTTAATTGGATATGAATTTTTGTTTCATCTGATATGTATTTTCTACACCCCTATAAGCACAACGATAGGAGATCAGTGCAAGAGCAATAAGGATTTTTAGGGGCATTATGATGGTGAAACTGAAACACAAGTGCCCCCAAAAGCCCCTTATTCTCCCTGCGGCGTTACATTTGAACTTCACTGGGCACCACCGCCTGCCATTATTTTGACTATTTATTCTGTCCCTACATAATCACAGTATCATACAAACAAACATAAAGTTGGGCTAATTGGTTTTAAGATGAGAGGGTGAGTCCCAGAAGCGGGACTTTGCGGGCCAGTTGGATTCTGATCAAACTCATCTCGCTCACAAGATCCCGTGACTGAGACCACACTAAGGCCACCTGACATTCTCATACACATTACAATTACTTATAGATACGATATTACATCATCCTCAGCTTTTGTCCTCAACTCATTTTCAAAGAGTGCAATTTGTGTGTAGGCTATTGCATAACTGACATTGGGTTATGGTCTAGGTAGGGGATTTGTCTGGCTATAAAACAGATTACACACTTCCACTCACTGTTATTGAGAATGTGTCAGTGTCAGCCTGCTATAATAATTAGTTAATTTAGCTACATCCTACATGACCTACAATAAGGCTGATTTCACAAGAACGGCTTTACAGTAGCCTGCGTATTTTCTACAAATTATGTGATTACTGATTATGCAATCCTCATGATTTGAATCACTGTGCAATCGTTGAACATGTCCTTTCATAAACTACACACTTGATTAGGATCAAGCTGACATTTCCTGTACAATAACTGGATTACAACATGCACATTAATATCATATTGCTGCAATATACCCCTCTGTATAGAATGTAAAACAACATGTTTTAATATACAGCTCTTGTGTGCATTTAGTGAATTCACTGGGCGTTAGTTGAGTCCCAGACAGTGTCTGGTGGTCCATAGAGAGTTCAGGTACTCTCAGACACAATCTGTCTGCTACTCTGAGACCACCCCCTGAAAAGAACAGCACATTTAATACGACAACTAATCATGCAAACCTAATATCAACACAATAGCATTATCTTAACATTCACAGACAAGTTTAGCGTTCATTGTGCTATTCAAAATGATCAATAACAAAGTCCTATAATTATTAGATAATCGGAGTGACAGTAATACAAATTACCCTCACACCTGCTGGCCCTCCCAGCCCTGGTAGACAGACGACATGACAGCCGCTCCGACCTCTCAAGCCAAACATCTTCCGTGTGTCATGGATATAACATCGCTTTAAACTTACCATGATAATATCAGACCAGTCAGCAGGATAGGAAGGAACGACTGTCTGATTTTATCGGTTGTTGTTTCTTTAAGTATCCGTGCTCCTAGTGGTGAGCTCAGCAGTGTCTGGCGGACTTGACTCAATGCATTTAAATAAAATCTCGATTACCAGCGCCTCAAACATTGCTTCATGGTCTCGCCACGAGGTAAGAGAGGCCGTGAAGGGGGTAATGCAGTCTCAAAAACAGACAACAGCAATATGGCATTTATCCAAATATATTTGTTTTTGTTGTTAATTATAGGCTGTTGGAATTCAGAAAAACATTCTAGGGGAGTCGTATCAGAGTCAGAGATGGCGTTGTCCTGCGTTGTTTTCTGCAGCTATTGGGGGGGAAAGTTTGGCATATGCTAGGCCTACTGTAAATGGAATTATGAGTTTTATTTTCCTAAAAGTATTATACAAATATTGAAACTGGGAAATGCATTCCTCGAAATCTATGGAGCTTCACACTGTTTTGTGCGTTTATGGTGCCCAGAACAGGGCTCCGCGCGCGCCAAAAAGATTCTCACAATAAGGCTAATGATGAAAGGGTTTGAAAATGCAGATGAAATGGGATGTAACAAAAACAAAACATTGCGTTGTTTTAATGTACAATTCTTACAAAAGTCCCCATGTCTCTTTTAAAATATGAATATATTGCGCAATTTAGCACTAATTTAGGCAGTTGCTGCCTATATGTCACATTTCACTCTAGCTACAATGTTATGTACACATTGTAAAGGAAAGATTGTATGGACGCATTAAAAACATGAGTGTTTGCTACCCCCTATTGATGGTAAAGTAGTCCCACACAATGTTTCAAAAGTCATGTATGCAGTCAATAAATTTGACTGTTGTTGTGGCTAATTACGCTTTCCATTATAAACTCTATTTCGAGTATGGTAATGGTACATTGATTTTTTATTTAGCAGAAATGCTATTGATAATCTCCTAAAAGGCACGGACGGGGTTCGAACCCGCGATCTTCGGTTTACGAGACCGACGCCTTACCACTTGGCCACCGCGCCTGCGCTGGCTAGCGCATGAAAGAGTGTTCCATATCTCATGTAGACGTACATGTTACACAGTGAACTCGTGGCGGCCCTGTGCAGTTAAATTCCACTGAAAATGTTTAATTTAGAATAATTTTTTCATGGCTTATGCCGTGTTCATGTATTTTTTTGTATGTTCTACACTCAAACTATTAAAATTGGAAATAGGTAATGTTTTGTTTAAGACAGAAGTAACACAATTTCACTTGAAAGGGAGTAGCTTGTAGGGCCCCTACCAATGCATGTCAAATATAATGTATTTTAGCATAGGCCTATTTAAATTAACTGTCACTTTGGAAGTTACATTTGGTGTGAGTAAAAAAAAAGAATGAGGAAAATATTTTTATTTACATGAACCACAAGGGGAGGCTATTACACTGCAATGTCTTTCAATACTTCACAAGGCTAGCGAGTACACACACACAAAAACACACACACAAAAACACACACACACACACACACACACACACACACAATTTATGCAATAAACAGTTCAATTAAAATTATTATTCAAACAGCTTTTTACATTTAAATTACCCTTCAAAAATGTGATACTCAATCAGGTTTTCATTGTTGCAGACATGGGACACATTTGTCACAACATTTTAAGAATGACCCAGCTAGTAATGTAACATTTATGTAATTGCGATTGGCCAAACATTTATATATTTTTTAGGTGCAGTGAAATATGTTGTTTTACAAGGTCAGCCATAGTATTACGGCGCCCTTGAATGCCTTGTTCAAGGGCACATTGACAGATGTTTCACCTCGTCGGCTAAGGTATTCAAACCAGCGACTTTCTGGGTTACTGGCCCAACGCTAACACGTCTGTAATTTTCATCCATCCAAACAGTGCTCAAAATACTTATTGAGGCCTAAACAGGAATGCAGAAACGACAAGGCGTCTAATCAGAAATGCAATATAATCTGTAAAAAAAAAAAATGTTTTGTTTAACGGCAGTGTGTGTTCTGTGCTGTTGCCGATGTGTTCTTAGAGGCACAGATGGTTTGGTCAGCTGAGTTACACCAGTTGTTTTACTGGGTCCTTTAATCTTCTCTGTTGGTGGGTTCTTTGACAGTGGGAGTGGGCTTCAGTCCTACAGCCTGGAGGGAGGAATAAACAAACACCTTTGGGAGAGAGGAGAGAGAGAGAGAGAAAGAAAGAAAGAGAGCGAAGAGAGAGAGAGAGAGAGAAAGGAGAGACTGCTAGTGATGGGGGAGGGGAGAGAGGAGAAGGAGAGTCATGAGACAGGAAATGTAAGCGTGAGATGTATCCTTATTTTCAGACTGTTAATTGCAGAACACTGGGAACAGACGGACCAATATTCAAATTGGATTGCCTGTCCTAGGGGGGAAATGTTACATTGTTACTGAGGGTATATCGTTATAGAAATACAAATCTGTATTTTAGAATACTGCAGATATATGTATGTGTTATTTCTGAGTCTGGGAAAATGCACCCCAGAAAAGGAAAGGAGTTGAACTGCTCTACGGTATTGATATGGCAGGTCAGTACATTTGTATTGCCTCTACATTTAGTGATATAATATGCATGAGGCTGGTGGAGCTCTCACTATCTTCTTCTTCCCCGAAACCTCAGAGAGAAATGCTTGCCTTAGGGCTTTCATTTGATCAGATATCCTAGGGGTTGTTTCAAAGGCTTTCCAAAATGAATAAGACTCATTACCATTGGGAATGAGTCAGTGTTGAAAACCAACAGATGTTGTGGATGAAACCTTGACCTGCTTATCCCTAATCATCAGTACCTAGAGACGAACAAAAGCTTGCTCTGTTTTATGTTAAACTATTCTTGAGGTTTGCTGGTGCTAACAATGTCTTTATTACACTAGTGTTACCTTTTATGCTTAGTAAGTATAGGAAGCAACTATACTGAGCCATATTTTAAACAAAAATGAAATCTAAACGCACACAATGAAAAAGATGAGTTGTGTTTAGTTTGTCTTTGCTTGCTACATCACTGCACAGGCATGGCCAATATCAATAGAACTTCCACCACAGCTAATGAAGTCCCAAATAGTTGTAATTGTTTCGGAAGAAACATGAGCAGAGTGATTTGAGAAGGACAATGGAAATGCAATATGTCATGATGCAATGTTCAGGACACAAATGGTTTGAATGAGCTCTGCTCCTGCCATAGTGTCTATGACATACAGAATGTGTCAGTCAAGATTAGTTGTGGAGGGTGTCTATTGTTTGTTTCCGTGCTCATTGTTTTGTTTCTGACTGAATTGTAGGTTGAGATTAAAAATGACTGCAGCTGCTGGCTACTTTGTCCCCTGCTGATCATTAGTGGAATTTCATTGTGCGTGGTTTATCTCAGGGTTCCATGTTCTGTAGTCTGGGGATGCTGATAGGTGCAGGGCTGCCCAGTTAGTAAAATGAGGTGAAAACAACACCAATAGTAGGAGATTATTTGTTGGTTCACAGGAATTGTGAAAGCCATAAATATAGGGTATACAGTGGTGAAGCGTGGAAAGTTATGGAATTTGTGGATTACAATAATCATCAACCACAACCCAAAGCATTTCTGAGGCCTAAATGAGGATCCTTGAGCTAAAAAATACTACTGTTAAAACAAATAAAATTGGTAACAAATCTGTAGATCACTAACCAAATTCGGTATAAGAAAGTCACTTGTATAATGAGGATGGATCTTATTGTATTCAGTAGTGACTCCCCACAGACATCAATACATTTGAGTCATTCTTATCCAGAGTGACTGCACACATTTTTGTACTGGTCCCCTATGGGAATCAAACCCACAAACCTGGCGTTACAAGCTCCATGCTTTACCAACTGAGCCACACAGGACCCTCAGTCAACATCTATTCCACGTTGGTTCAACGTAATTTCATTGAAATGACACGGAAACAACGTTGATTCAACCAGTGTGTGCCCAGTGGCTAGAATCAACCAACACAGCAACACACAAGTTAGGTTATTCTTACTTTTCTGCTCTGCCAGGCCCGTATTATAAATGCCAAGCACATACACCTAAATGCCAAGCACATACGCCTATAACATCCAGAATATATCACACTCTCCAGTAGCCAGAGCTCAAGGTTCTGTCCAGAGCACAGCTGGTACAGAAAATGATGCTCTGGCCTTGGACATTCTGATCCACACAGGAGGACATTCATCCTTCTAGCAGTCATTACCAGCCATATCCATTGTCCATTGCACTTCTGTTGATAGGATTTTGTTCAGTGACTTTAACTGGGCTTTACTGCCCATTATGGATGAAGAACAAAGGCCGCAGAACATCTAGGCTTTATAGTAAAGAACAGGTATTTGAGGCATGGAGAATGTAGGGGAACATTTGAAATGAGACTGAAACAATGGTGCCTGCTCCCGTGTTTGAAGCTTTATGACAAGAAATTGTATCCCTGAAACTAAAATAGTATGGAGTTTGTAATGTCATACAGCATTGATTTTGTGCACAGAACAGCTCCGTAAATCCGTAAACAGAATCGTAAATCAATTCAGTTGTAAACCCTGAGAGCTATTTCTTAGCCTGAAATTACATCATTATGAGGCATTTTTATTCATGTGATGAAACACCAAGAAACTCACTTTCTGCCTCTGAGAATAAGACAATATTTAATGTGGCTATCTTTTTAATAATGCATTGCTCCTTGTTATAGACACACTGGCCAAACTGCTCTTTGATAAGCAAGGCTTGTTTTTCCGTTCATGAGGGGAAATATGGGAGTGAGTGTGTCCATGAAAACACAGTCGGCTTCAAATGAGAAATCCACCACGATGGAATATTACCTGATACACACACAGAGTACAATATAAAACACTTGTGTGGCCAGAAGTCGTAGCACTTGTAGTTTATTTTGTCCAAACTGAGGTCTTTGAGTGTTTGTCTCTGTGGTCATACAATTCAGATGTCTTCATTTGTGTACATGGCGGGGTAATGTTTGCTTTGTATTTTTGTGGTAGTGGATCTGTTTGACGAGTCTCTCTGATGTAGTGAGGACGTCATAGTCAGAGAATGTGCAGAGAATGCTGGGAGGTGGCAATACGAACAAAATCAAACACAATATAGAGAGGACAATATGTTCCTAACACACCCATGCACACACAGACTATTTTGTAAAATGTGCATCTACAGTACTATAATAGTCACTTCCACCAAATGAAAGATTTGTAGACTGTACTTTAGCTCTAGATTTCTTTTCTTCTCTAATCCATCTGTTCAGGTAAAAATACAAAAAATGTCAGGCAAAACTTTCGATCAAATTTCCTCTCCGTGAATATTTCCTCTCTGTAGGTCTGCGTTCCGCTGGGGGAGTGTTAGAGAGAATCTGCAGGATAAGAAACAAATAAGACAAAATAAATCCTTGTGTCCATGACAACTTACAACTCATCTTCGATGAAGAGCGAGGTAAATCAAATCTTACTCCCCAAGCCAGGACTTGACTGCTCCAACATCTCACCCCTCCCGAACATGAATCCCGGCTCTCCTTGATACCACTGGCCAGCTGTTTGTCCTGTGGTGCTCTCTTCTTTTTAAGAGTTACATGTCTTTGAGTTTTGTAGCTTCTCTTGTTTCTATTACAGATGCTGGCCAATGTGCCCAAAGGAGCGAAAAGAGAACCACTGAAATCAAGCGAAAATCTGAAAGTAAAATTTGTTTTAGTGTGGCGCAATCAAGGCAAATGCAAGTGGCAGCCATGGATGTTCGTTGGGGTAGTGTGAATGGAAAATCGGTCATTGTGGGAAGGGTTTGTTGAATCTGACCCTGGCTGCTACAAGACAAGCAAGTGTGAAATTCATATGAAAGGTAAGCAGCTGATAACGCTATACAACAAAGGCAATAATCATCTCTCCCCCCTTTTCCCAATGTTCTTTTCACTACTCTCATCTGCTTATACCTCTTCTCAGTGGCTGTTGTGTGTTTTGTGGCATTTCACAATCTTCCCTATCCATTAAACACATGCTAGCTTTGATCTAAAAATAACCAAACTTCAGGTTTTATAACAAAGCACAGCTATTTCCACCACTCTCCATGGCTAGAGAGTTTATTTTTTAACCAGACTGGATAAAACCAGACTGGATTGCGGAAGGGGACTCCGTTCAGCTTTGTTTGTTTAAAGCCACTTTCATTTTTGTAATTGTCACCCCTAAGTCTCATCACAAACTGTGATCATATCTGCTAATAGTAAGTGGGCTATTTCTAATGTTTACCCAGCAATTAGGWGCAAYTCYCTCATGCCTGCGGGYTCTGTTGCTATAGTTACAATAGGATTCTGCAGACTATCATCTGGTCCTCGCATCCTCCAATGGGGTTGCAGTGAAGAAGCTGCAACATGAAGTAAAGATGCACATCTTTCAGCAATCCACTAGTAAGAAACAGAAACAGGTTCATGAGTATAAGAAAGTAGTCTAGAGTGGCAAGCAGGCGACTGCGCCCAGTCATGGCGGACCAGAGAAATCAGAACCGACGCCACACTCAGCAGGAGAGCCAGGTGAGAGCTTCGACCATTTTGAGACTTAACTGGTTATTGTACGAAAAAAGTACTTTACGGAACAAAAAAAAACTGTGACAGTTAACAAGATTATCCTCAAAATCGAGTCTTCGACCATAAAAGAGTCATGTGAGTGGGGTGTCAGAATGGATGAAGAGCATTGTCGGGATGAAAGCAAAAAAAAATGTAGTCAAAGGCCTCTCAGAATTGTTTTGGTTTCAAATGGCGCGATCATAGAACTCCAGCTGAGCCCTTGTTTACTTACGATATGTTTTTTTGCTCTCGATTTTCGTACATCGGAAGAACGGAAGAACAACAAAGTCGGATTGGTTGGATCAACCGTTTGTGTCTCTAATACCTTAGTTATCCGTAAAATATGTGACTGAGACTGTACGGGTGACAACAAATTGGCCTAGATCAATCAAAGTCCTCTAAATCTCATTACTCGGAACATCTGACAGAAAGATGTATTCAACAGACCCTATTGAGGAGCTTTGAATTCGGCCTTCCACACATCAAAGGCCTCGGTGCTGAGATTAATTTTTGTTTGGAATCGCTATTTTTTGGAGAAAAACTAGAAATGTGGTCAGTGAATGTGCGGCGAGGTAAAGGAGAGCGGCCAATGCTGCTGGTTTTGAGCTGCCCCCCTACCAGGCGGCACATGAGCCTGTCGATATGGCGGTTTGATGTCAGTCAGAAAAGAAGAACCCCCACAACAATCGCAGAGGGGGCCGGGACGGAGAGACAAGAACAGAGTAAGAGAGGGGAGAAAGGAAAGAACCATCGACAGATGAACTCAGTTGTGATTAAAGATGGCGGCTCTGCATACCGCAGACTGCGTAGCGCGGGACGTGATCCATAGCAAGACAATCGGAGCAGTCTGCATTTCAGCAGAACAAAAACAAGCATCGCGTAACAAGGTAAATTCAAATGGAGGTGGTAGTTATGCTGTCTGCACAGCTTTGAACCGTTGAGAGCGATGGCTGCTTTTGCATTGTTTATCGCTCCATTTCTTTGTCATTTCGAAACAGTTTCCGTTTTTTCTTTCCCAGATGATCTTGCTACTGTCACGGGCCTCCTTGTTTGCCAAGGCAGAGCACATCAATTGTTTTGACTGCTTGAAGTGCATCCCAAGCCCAAAATACTGGGCATAATGACAAGCTTTCATGCCTAATTTCATGTGCATTTGTGTCCAACCCAACAGATCTTCTATGATCAGAGGACTTTCGCCATTGGGTGCATGGCCACCGCTGCATGTCACTTCAGGGTTCCATTCCATAACAAACATAAAGCAGCCTGAATATGTAGTTATATTATATGCATGTTTCGAAGAGTAGAAACTATAAGTAGTAATATAAACTCAAGACGGCAAATCGTTTAATCCTCTGTGCCTAATCCACTCTTGGGTTTGTTAGTCACGATATATTCAGCAATGACAAAGAACATCAGCAGGACTCCAGAATACATTTTCTGACAGTCTTTCACGTATTGCTCTTTTAAGACGTTCAAGCACTAAAAAGAACAGCATATCAATACACCAAAGAGACACTCTTTCTTTTAAGTCCCTTCTATTCAAGTAACTTAATTATTCTTGACCAAAGCTTGCACTGTGGTTCAAAGTATCCGCAGCTGAAAAATACCCTCAGCCGCTGAAAACATTTGTCCGTGTTTAATTTCATTGAGTCTTGTTCATAGTTTTTTAATGAGAACCTTGAGACAAATACATATTTTTTTATTGCTTTTGTTCTTATGCAAACTACATTTTTTGTGAGTGACTTGAAAACTACTGGTTTTGAAACATGATACCGCCTTGTGTGTACAAAGAAGTAGAGCATTCATTTTAATGTATAGATGGGCTATTGTCAAGTGAAGAGGCCTCACCAGAGATAAGCCTATTTCAAGCAAGGCCTACAAGGGAGTGAAAATCCACATTGGCAGCTGGAACAAAAGGCAATAGAAAAGAAGACCTGGGGATGTATTAAGTTGTTACGATTATTCTATGAAAGGAAGCTTGCATCATTCAATTAGATGATTGCAGATTTTTTGTTGTTGATTGCAATCATTTTTTTATCCTGTCACGAAGGAGAGGAAACACAAAACATTCTGATGAATGTGCTTTTTAATTCTTCGTTGTCCATATTTTAACCTCAAAACCACATTATTTATCTTGGTTTATCCTAATTCAGTCCAACGATAATGCAAACAAATTAATCACATCAAGTAACAAATGTGAAATTAAGGATTTATTCATGTTTATTAAGAAAAATGACGGTGTATGCATTGTATGTATGCTTCGTCCATCCGTCTCTGCATCTTAAAACTGTTCGTAGTGGAGCTAGAATGGTGGCAATTACTATATTTACAGTAGTATTGAGTCGATGCCTATTTTGAAAGATCTCTCTACAGCCAACAGTGGTTCTCCAGGGCAGTGTGAAAGGAAGTCAAAGGAACATCTGCAGGTCTCATTACTGTTCCCTCTCAATCTCAATCGGCCGTTATGGCTGTCATTGCCTGTTTATTGAAAGCTTGAGCCGCGTATTTTTCAGTCACGGCCACTGAAATAGTTGGAACAGAACTTGAGCATTTTGAATGGGTACATGAATTAGTGACATACAGCTGAGAGATCGGAATGTCTTTTGTCTTCGTTCCTGCTGATTAGGATGTAGGAGTGATTGTCCAGCATGTCCTCAAAGGAGGTTAGAAACTCTGAAATAAAAAGCAATGAATCAAGTAAGTAGGCTTAAGTGTAAAGTACATGTGCACAGTATCCTAAACTGGGTCGTAAATGCCATACACAAAATAGGAGTTTATGTGTCTGGACTTTTGGCAAAGTGGTATATAGCATGTTGGGTTGGCAAGCATCATGTAACTACAGATCCCATTCTCAATACTATCCACATTTCTTCAGCAATGAATAATGTGTCACATACTGAAGTCATTTAGAGAAATAACTCTGCAGTCAGTAAATTATCCCAAAAAGGAGTGAAATTGCAAAAGAAAGGCATGCCTGTTGTTGCTTCATTCCATTTCATGAGCTGATATTCTGGGATGTGACCTTTAACATTGTCACTTTCGAACTTGCACATTGGTCATTTTTTCCCCCTCACCAATGAGACTTTACTGTCTTTAAGCAAACACAGCTCTCAGATGTGCAAATGAGATAAAATGGGCATGCCCGTGGGAGAGCCCTGAGACTTATTTTGGATTTACAGGAAATGTGTCTGGAAAATGAGAAGCTAAGCAATCTTAAGGAGAGGAGGAGGAGATGAAATTGAAATACCACTTGCTATGCAGAAAGCTCATTTCATGTCATCACGGTCTAAGACAGTGCATGAATTCCCTGCGCGGCCTGGCCCAGGCTCCATTCTTGTGTGATATAACTCACTGGAGGGATCCCTGTAGAAGCATTTTCATCTGCTGTAGGTGAGCAGATGGCTGGGCCACAGACAACGGAGAACATGAAAGACACCTAGAGGCCTGGTTTAGGTTACCTTATCATCTTCGGCAGCTGTGAATTGCAGCACAGGAAATCAAGTCCGCCATAGCCCATAGGTGGCAAATGTTTAAGCTGCTGTTAATTCAGATATGAACATTTTGACTTCTGGTCTATGAGATACAAATAAAGATGGAGTATTCCGTTGCGTGTGCCTGTTCGTTCTATTCACTTGTAACACGGTGGATCTCAGTTCAGTGAATATCTGACTATGGGCTCAACTCAATCAAGCTCACATTGCAGTAGCATAAACATGCTTTTCCACACTAGGTAGTCCCCCCCCCCCCCCCCSCAGGTAAATGTTTACCATTTTCAAAACAAGACTTGTAGTCTTTGGTGGAGAAAAAAAACAACACAATTCTATGTCAGGTCTGATTGAATCCCAAGTTTTACTTGGATTTTACCACTAATGCTAAAAGGCCTCATGTTAAATTATAACTCAATTCATAACACGTACTATGTTGACGGTAAAGCAGTAGGATGAGTAATTGTCCATGAATATTCTCTTGCAATAAAGCAGTATGGTATTTTGCATGCACAGCACAGCAACTTTGTAAACCTTGCACTTTCCACACCGCATGCATTCAATATGTTGATACTATACCAACAGATAATACATATTACTTGGACCGTTACAATGAATTGAAGGAATCATCCATGGGTATAATATAAACATTGCATTATTGTACCCAAGGGTTTGTCTCCTGATAATTCAGAGAGGAAGACAAACTAAAGCATAGCTGAAACCAAGGATGTGTTCCTCTGTATTGCATCACTTTGTATTGTTTCACGTGTACAGAAGAATCATCAACATTTGAGACATAGTTTAACAAAGGCATTCAAAAGGAAATCCTTCTTATGTACAGTATATGTCCCTGTTTTAGGAGCTAACTACCACCATGATGTAATGATGTCAGGTTAATGTGTAACGTAGAGGGTATGATAGGGTTGGGATTACCACCCTGAACATTGTATCTGATGTCCTGACCACCTTACTCATGCTATTCTCTAGCTCTGCAACATGCAATGATAGGATTTGTTGACCATTTAACTGTTTGTTGATCTCAAAGTGATTATATTACAAGCACCAAAAGGCTCCATTTTTCCAATTATACTTCCAATTATAATGTGTAATATTGTTATGTGAAGTTTTGTGAATACTTATAAAGGAAGCGACCTCATTAGTTACAAGTGGAGACAGTTGGATGGCATGGTGTCAATAAGAAAGCGAGAGCAAGTGCTTGGTTAATGAATGTGTTTTATTTTGTTAGATAATAATACGCTGCAGTGGATGACATCATTGTACACCCTGGGATCTATTTTAACAAACTAACCTCTAACATAAATCTAAGTGCACTCAAGTTGTGGGTGTGTCAGAAATATTTTAGCTATTTTGACAGTGAGAATTATGGGCGCAAGTTGTAGGTGTTACGAGGGCTTGACCACTCACTGGCCAATGAAAAACTGCTCCGAAGCTTTTTGTGGTTGCTTTAAATTGTGTATTTACGGTGTTTGGTGTTCTGTTGTCATAAACTCCGGCGGGAGAAAATGGATGTTCGTCCTATCTGTGGAAGATAGGGCTACTAGTTTATTAAATAGCATAGAGTATAAATAACATAGGGTAGTAACACTATAATAGTCCTAGTTATGACAAATGTTTATGTATCCAAATATTCATATGCCTTTTAAAAAGGGTAATGTCCTTCAACATGGGAATGTTGCATTCAAATTTCAGTAGCCTTGAGCCCAAATTGCATTGCATATCCGAACAATAGACATTGCCTACCAAATGTTATAATAAGATTAGCCTACCTTCGCAGTGATATGGCCTGCATGGTGACTTTGCCATGTGAAGAATTTTACAGGTAAACAAACAAACAAACAAACACACACACACACAGTCAAATATTAGTCTACCTATAGGCAGAGGGGTGGGTTGCCTCCCACAATGTATCCACCTAGGGTCGGGGTTACCAGACTATGCAAATATGAGTAGAATAGCGGATTCAGCACCACGGACAACAATCAGAATTCAACTAAATGATAAACGAGAAACAAGCAGACTTTTTAACTACTTTTTTTTGTAAATAGGCTTCCTACAAATAACTACTTGATGTTTCTAAATAGGCTTCCTACAAAGAACTACTTGATGTTTCTAAATAGGCTTCCTACACATAACAACTTGATGTTTCTAAATAGGCTTCCTACACATAACAACTTGATGTTTCTAAATAGGCTCCTACCACATACAATTGATGTTTCTAAAATAGGTTTCCTACCAAATAACAACTCTGATGTTTCATAATAGGCTTCCTACACATACAACTTTATGTTCTAAATAGCTTCCTACACTATACAATATGTTTCTAAATAGCCTTCCCTCACCATTGTCTATATAGCTCATAATGATGTTACTAAATAGGCTTCTACACATACATAACTTAGTAAATACTCCTTACAAACTACTTGATGTTTCTAATAGGCTTCCTACACTAACACTTGATTTTCTAATAGCTTCCTACACATACAACTTGATGTTAAAATAGGTTCCTACACATAACTTATGTTTCTAATAGCTTCCTACACTAAACTTGTGTTCTAAATAGGTCCTACCATAACTACTTATGTTCTAACAATAGTTCCTACACATAACTACTTGATGTTTCTAATAGGCTTCCTACACATAACACTTGATGGGTTTTTTAAATAGTATACTATCTCAATCCTACATAACACTTGATGTTCTAAATACTTCCCTACATAACAAACTGATGTTCTAAATAGGCTTTCCTACACATAAAACAACTTATGTTTCTAAATAAGTGTCACGTTCCTGACCTATTTTTATGTTATTTTGATTATGTTTAGTTGGTCAGGGCGTGAGTTGGGTGGGCATTGTATGTTGTTGTGTTTGGTTAGTCTTATGGGTGTTGTATGTGTATGGGATAGTTTTAGGTTGTCTAGTTATGTCTATGGCTGCCTAGATTGGGTCTCAATCAGAGACAGCTGTCATTCATTTGTCTCTGATTGGGGAGGCCATATTTAAGGTAGCCATAAGCAGTAGGCTTTTGGTTGTTGTCTGTTAACGTTTGTTGCTTTCGGCACTTGCGTTATTTACTTCACGATCATTGTTGTTTGTTTGTTTGTAATAGTGTTTTCGTTTCATGTTCACTTTCGTTCGTTTAATTAAAAGAAGATGGCTTATTTCCTCATGCTGCGTTTTGGTCCGTCTCTCCTCCACTACGACCGTACAAACTACCCACCACAACAGACCAAGCGGATTGAGGAAGGAAGGAAGGAACTAAAGCAATGGAGAGAAGCGAATGGACTTGGAGGAAATCCTGGACGCAAAACCCTGGACTCAGCCAGGGAATATCGCCGTCCAAACGGAGCTGGAGCGCAGCGAAAGCGAGAGGCGGTTTTATGAGGCAAAGGCAAGCAACGTGGCTGGAAGCCGAGAGGCTCACCCAAAAAATTTCTTGGGGGGGGGGGGCTAAAGGGTAGTGTGGCCGAACCGGGTTGGATACCTGAGCCAACTCCCGGGCTACCTTGCCGTGAGTGAGAGGGCGTTCGACTGGTCAAGACACTGTTTATGCGTAAAGCGCCACGGTGGTCCCAGTACGCGTGCTTAGCCCAGTGCGGCTATTCCACCTTGCCGCACTGGGAGGGCTAGTGGGCATCGCAGCCGGATGCCATGAAGCCGCCCAACTATCTCGCCTCCATACGTCTTCTCGGCCGGTTTGTACATGGCACCAGCCTTACAGGTGGTGTCCCCTGTTCGCCTGCATAAGCCCAGTGCCGGGCTATTCCAACCTCCCGACACTGCAAGGGTACGGGACCATTCAACCTGTAAGGTTGGACCCGCGCTCGTGCTCAAAGGCACGTGCCTCCTTCACTCCGGTATATCCGGCGCCACCTCCCACCCCACTCAGTACCACAGTGCCTACACCACGCACCAGGCTTCCAGTGCATCTCAGAGCCCTGTTCCCTCCACGCCACTCTCCCCTATGGTGCGTGTCTCCAGCCCAGTGCCTCCAGTTCCGGCCACCCACCACCAAGCCTCCTGTGCGTCTCCAGACCCTGTACGCCACTGTCCTCTCTCCCCGCACTCGCCTGAGGTGCGTCCCTCAGCCGGTACCTCCATTCCGGTAACCACGCACCAGCCGAGAGTGCGCCACGAGAGTCCAGGTGTGCCCTGTTGTTGTTCCCCGCACTAGCCTGAAGGATGCGTGTCCTTAGCCGGTACCTCCAGTTCCGGTACCACGCGCACCAGGGCCTACAGGCGTCTCAAGCCGGCCAGAGTCTTGCCGTCTGCCCAGCGGCGTCTGAACTGCCCGTCTGCCACGCGCGCCGGAAACTGCCCGTCTGCCCAGCGCCGCCTGGAACTGCCCGTCTGCCCATTCGGCGCCTGAACTGCCCGTACTTGCCCCAGCGGCGCCTGACTGCCCGTCTGCCCACGGCGTCTGAACTGCCCGGCGTGCCCGCCGGCGTGGAACTGCCCGTCTGCCCTACGCCGTCATGAAACTGTCCGTCTGCCATGAGCCTGCCAAAGCCGCCCGTCCTGCATGAGCCTGCAAAGCCGCCGTCTGCCATGAGCCTACAGACCGTCCGCCAGACAGCAAGCGCTAGAGCCTTTAACGCCACGACCGGATCAGCCAGAGCCTTCCGCCAGACCGGATCAGCCAGAGCCTTCCGCCAGACCGGATCAGCCAGAGCGTCAGCAGCCGATGACAGCCAGGCCGTCAGCGAGCCATGACAGCCAGAGCCGTCTCAGCGACCATGACCAGCCAGAGCCGTCAAGCGAGCCATGACCAGCCAGAGCTCAGCGAGCCTATGACCACCAGAGCCTTCAGCCAGCCATGACCAGCCAGAAGCCCGTCAGCCAGCCCATGACCAGCCAGAGCCGTCAGCCAGCCATGACCAGCCAAGCGCTCAGCCAGCCAGATCCGCCAGCCAGCCCAGGATCTGCCGTCCCTCAGCCCGCGAGCTCGCGTCCTCAGCCCGGAAGCTGCCCGTCCCTCAGCCCGAGCTGCCGTCCCTCAGCCCGAGCGCCATCCCGCATCCACCCGGTGTTGCCCCTATCCCGGTGCTGCCCCTTAATCCCGATGCTGCCCCTTCAGTAGGTGGGTTTAGTTGGAGGGTCATTGGGGGGATACGAAAGCGCGGAGTGACTATGGTGTGTGGCGACAGCGTCCAGCAGCCGGAGCCACCACCGTGGACAGATGCCCCACCAGACCCTCCCCGAGACTTTTGTGTTGCGTTCGGATACGCACCTTGAGGGGGGGGTATGTCACGTTCCTGACCTATTTTTATGTTATTTTGATTATTGTTTAGTTGGTCAGGGCGTGAGTTGGGGTGGGCATTGTATGTTGTGTGTGTTTTGGTTAGTCTATGGGTGTTGTATGTGTATGGGATAGAGTTTGTTAGGTTGTCTAGTTATGTCTATGGCTGCCTAGATTGGGTCTCAATCAGAGACAGCTGTCATTCATTTGTCTCTGATTGGGAGCCATATTTAAGGTAGCCATAGGCAGTAGGCTTTTGTGGGTTGTTGTCTTGTTTAACGTTTGTTGCTTGTCTGMGCACTTGCGTTATTTAGCTTCACGATCATTTGTTGTTTTGTTTGTTTGTAATAGTGTTTTCGTTTCATGTTCATCTTCGTTCGTTTAATTAAAAGAAGATGGCTTATTTTCCTCATGCTGCGTTTTGGTCCGTCTCTCCTCCACACGATCGTGACAATAGGCTTACTGACATCTTTCATTCAATGGGCATCGCACGTGTCTAAAGTTTTTTACAGGAGCTGGACATAAATATTATCCAAAAACTGCTCCCAAAAGTGTTATTTTAATATAACATTGGTGATAAGCTATTCTATTGATTAAGATACCGGGTGCCTCCGCAGGCTAATTCCATGCCACAGACAACTGCCCTACTGCTAAGATCAGCTTTTGGTCTGTCTTTAATACCCCAACAGAGCTGCCTGAAATTGGCACTTTAGTGCATGTTTTTAAGGACACACCTCAAATATTTCCACCCCTCCCAGCTCAGCGTAAGCGAGCTGATATAAGACAGGTAAATTACCGACCCTGGCGCAATGGTTTGAAAAGAGCAGGGTGCCTGCTTTAAGAGGTTGAAATTGCACAATATTGTGCATTTGAGAATTGTGCTGGGTTAATAACGGCAGCCGAAAATAGAGCCCTACACCTTTACGAGGCTGTCATCGTGACATGTGCTGTGTCACGTACCATTCTGTTCCTTAGCTGGGTTTATGATCAGGGATGCCCTTGAAAGCTAGTTAATACCACTTGAGACAGATAGACTGTGACATGGTGTCATGATTTTAAAGGTCAAGGAGAGACCGTTAAACTCCCTAAGTATATGGTAATGGTGGTACGTAAAAAATCTCTTGCCACCCCAAACTTGATGTGTACCCCATCTTTATATTTGTTACTGCACTGTGCTTTCACTTGCATATCAACTGTATATTCCAACCAAACCTTGTAAGGCAGGTAACAAGATTTGCCATACCTGCAAAGCAAATGTGATTTCGTATAACACAACGGTTTGTTGGACCTTCAACTGTACCTTTGCTGCTGAGGAATTGGCATTGGTCAGAAAAGTTAGACTGATGCCGGTTACACTTGTGATTACACACTCAGTGGAGTTTTCCTTATTCAAACTTGTTCTGAGGGCAGCTCTGCCTTGAGGGCAGGACAGAAGACAGCCCTTCCTGTCAATAACACACCCACCCCTCACTAGTTTGTCAGCTGCCTTGTAGAGGGGGCAGGTACTAGCAGCCTGCACCTGTCATGTCATTTGTCAATCAGTCCCAAGGCCAATCAACAGGTAGCTGATTGGCATCTACAGCTGCCAGTCGCAATCCCTACACATCATAGTAGAGGAAAACTGCCGAACACAGCTGTCAAATGATTCTAATAGTTTGCTCTATGGGGGGGAACATGATGTCCATACGTTATGTGCAGACATCGATATAATGTCAAATGAACGTGCCACAAGCCAAACAAAATTCATGTAAGGGTTAACGATTATTTGAAGGCAGCTTCAATGGCTTTACGTAATACTTTATGCAAGACTGACCAGAATTGCAAAGGTAGTTCCTTAATCTGTGTAAATCGTTTCTCTTGCTGGTCAGCTGGTGTTGAGCTGAATTGGTATTCCCTGGACTCCCGGAGCCCTGGGGTTTGTTCGCCGTGGGGGGCCCAGCGATCAAATCCAGGGCCCAGGAAGGCCAGAGAGAGGGCTGGGTGTGCAGCTGCTGATGGCATCTGATGGGAGATCTGCTCTGCCGTTTCCACTCAATTGGGGAACACTGCTACAGACCTTGTGCTATTATTCACCAGGTTATGGTAATGTTGAAATAGCCCCTTATCTGGATGACAGTGCTACATAGCTGAGAAATATTGAAATAAACACAGTCTTGAGTTAAAAGGGGGTACAGCAGTACGTCTCGTTCAGGGTTCTGTTTCTGGCAGGTTTTAGATATTATTTTGAGATGCTGGTTTATTCTCTCAATAATGGCATAAATTCATTTGATGTTTATGCATTTCTTCAATTTCTATTTGAGTGAGGTGTCAAAACTTTGAAAAATAAAAGCACAAGTAAAATTTTCATTAGCATTTCACATCCTCGGAGCATTGTTGTCAAATTGAACATATTTTATATTTGGTGATAATGCAACCAAATGTTTTCTTGTTCCTCTGTTTCAGAACCGAATGGATAAAAAATACATCCTGGTATGGCAAGATTCTCCATGGGCAGGCACCTTCATTTTGCTAGTGTTGAGAGAGATGTTGTCTTTACTGGCACCTGATTTATCCAATGAGATTGCAATGGGAGCCTCAGCAAATGGGTGTCAAATTGGAGGAGAGAAATCCATTAAACAATGGAGTAACATTTTACTAAAGGTAAGGCATGCTGCTTTACATAATTAAGAAATATTTTATTATTTTATTTCAGAACTTGTGGCATTTTTCAATATCGAGCCTATTCATTATGTTATGTCTTCAGTCACATGGGCCTGCAGCCTAAGACTTGAGCTCTTYTTTATAATGAGACACAGATGTCAGGCAGATACKGTATGTCTGTGAYCAGTGCTGCATGTCCTCCTCTCTTCATCATCATCATATAGAATAGCCCATGGTTAGGTGTGGTCTTTCAAATGGTTTTCTTCACCCAGAGAATAGAGCATCCTTTTACTAGCACACCACTCTGCTGCTGTTTCTGTATCTCTTCTGAACATATTTCTTGGAAATGTTATACACACCGCACACTGCTTGTTGTGCAGTCATATGTAGACACTCCATGTAGACACTCCAGATAATAAATGCTTATACCATGGCAATGTTTGAATAGTTGTTTCTGATTGGCTTGAAGGGCATTCTAGAGTGTGCATTATTTCCCTATGGCGCACGGTAGAATTTTGAAAACAAAAGTGAATTGAAAACATTAATGGCATTGTTGAATTTGATTTTCGTAATAGAAAGCTAGGACTGATGGTTTGGTTAGCTAAACTAGGAAGACTGTTTGGTTACCATCTAGTAGACTTGCTAGCTACTTCAGTGGATGTTAAACACATTTCTAGCAGCAAATGAACACGTCTAGTGGCAAATGTGTTAAATTACAGCCATGGTATAAAAGGGACAATCAACTTGTTGCTCTATGCGTTCTCTGGAAAATAATGCAACTCCGTGGAAGGTCAGTTCCACTCCGCCAGTGTGTCGTTCATTAGTTTCCATAGAATGCATAGCCTCTTATCCCTTACATAATGAATACATGTACATGTGTCATAGAGGAGGTGTGATTAGTGCAGGGGCACTGCACTCCAAGTCACTCTGTTGACAGACAATTCCTCTAGTCAGCCATGCTGTGTCATTTGAGACCTCTGGCATGCTGTGTGCCCTTGTGGCTACAACGGTTGAATAATAGTGCACTTGAATGCAACTGCAAGGGCTTCGTCAGGAAATCTTCACAGAGGCAATTCTCTATAGGAGGAGAGAGAAAGTTCTG
The DNA here is from genome assembly GCF_002910315.2 of Salvelinus sp. IW2-2015. NCBI lineage: Eukaryota > Metazoa > Chordata > Actinopteri > Salmoniformes > Salmonidae > Salvelinus > Salvelinus sp. IW2-2015. The sequence goes on from NC_036860.1 coordinate 5,218,914, forward strand.
ACTTAAAGAAATGTATGTCACTGTAGTTTACAACTTGTCCTCATTGTTTATGGCTGATTACAGCATGATGGAAATTATATTTGCATGAAAAATCACAACTTTAATGTCTCACAGAAGGGACAAACAAAATATAAATGAAACGTTTCATGTGTGTCTATAGTACCCCTTGGGGTGAGTGTACATTCCCTAAAAGTGGACTTCTAAATATTGGTATGTTGGAGAAATAAAGATAATAAGAAGTGTTATGGATGTTAAATTAAATGGACATCTTTTTTTGGGGAGACTGATGCTGTGCATCCCGAGTGGCACAGTGGTCTAAGGCACTGCATCGCAGTGCTAGCTGTGTCACTACAGATCCTGGCTTGATCCCAGGCTGTGTCGCAGCCGGCCGCGACTGGGAGACCCATGAGGTGGCGCACAATTGGCCCAGCATTGTCTGGGTTAGGCCGGCCGGGTTGTCCTTGTCCCATCGCACTCTAGCGACTCCTGTGGCAGGCCGGGCCCAATGCACACTGATACGGTCGCCAGCTGTACGGTGTGGCTGGCTTCCGGGTTAAGAGAGGATTGTGTCAAGAAGCAGTGCGGCTTGGCTGGGTTGTGTTTCAGAGGACGCACGGCTCTCAACCTTCGCCTCTCCCGAGTCCGTACAGGAGTTGCAGCGATGGGACAAGACTGTATCTACCAACTGGATATCACAAAAAAAGGGGTAAAAAAATATAACAAAAATAATAATAAAAAAACAAACATAACTACAGGCAGCCTGAATAGAATACAAGGCCAGGCACCACCTTTAAAAAAAATCTTTAAACATACAGTGGGGAGAACAAGTATTTGATACACTGCCGATTTTACAGGTTTTCCTACTTACAAAGCATGTAGAGGTCTGTAATTTTTATCATAGGTACACTTCAACTGTGAGAGACGGAATCTAAAACAAAAATCCAGAAAATCACATTTGTATGATTTTAAGTAATTAATTTGCATTTTATTGCATGACATAAGTATTTGATACATCAGAAAAGCAGAACTTAATATTTGGTACAGAAACCTTTGTTTGCAATTACAGAGATCATATGTTTCCTGTAGTTCTTATTCATTGTACTGAGTAAATCAGAATATTATTTTCAAGAACCTTATCTAGAACACATCATTTTCAAGATATTCAGGGGCAAGTCTGAAGAATACTTCTCAGAACAAGCAGTCAAAAT
>NC_036860.1:5221549-5225589 GCF_002910315.2 Salvelinus sp. IW2-2015
TCGTGACCAGGTTCTGCACAACACTGCATCTCTCTCTTTTGGTGAATTCACAAGCTTCTGAAGCTAAGATATGATACATCAATATCCATCACATCCACAACCGTTATGGATGTTAAGGATATCATTGCGCTGAAAAAGGATACTCATAATGAAATGTAAGAAACCAATTATAGACCATATGAAACCTTGTTGAAAGTTGGCTTTACAGAGAAAGTTTCAAGATGATCCAATGTAAGGTGCATATTTTACAAAAACGTTTCCTGGATGGATGTTACATTGCCTGTTCCAGTCACCCCACTATCTTTATAAGATAGTAGAAAATGAAACAAAACTTTGGCCTGTATTGCTTCATTAACATCTTCATAACTAACACTGGAGGACAGCTGTGGGTGGAAAAACAAGCTCTGTGAGCCCTTTCTGAAAAACCTTTTTTGAGACTTGGCAGCCTACTCTGTAATGGTCCAAATTTCCTACATAAACTGGTCAAATAAAGCTTGAACTCCAACATATAGAATAATTATCAACGTAGTTTCATTTGGAAATGACTAACTTTATTTGTACATGTTCAGGTTGACCTTCCCACGGAATCACCCTTATCTTATTTGTATTGCACAGTGGTGTACATTGAAGCATACCATGGTGGCATAAAATCTGCACTTCAAAGACAAGACTCAAAAGAATGTAACAAGAATTGACCCTTCATACGACTTATTTCTCAGAGAGTCTTTCGTATTTGTCCATCTTACTTTAAAAAACAATAAAAAAAATTATTGACCTGATAAGAAGAGTCAAAGAAAAAAAGGATGAGGTCACTGAATTCTCAGAAGAAGAGGGCTCCAGGCCAATCATATAAAGTAGATAATTTACAGTACATGACACACACCTGTTTGTTACATTTTTTTGCCATTGGAGGTGAAAGAGTTTATGAACAAGAAAAGATAACTTGAAAAATACCAGCAAATAGCCCGAGCAAGGTCAACCCACATTTGTATTTTGTAAGTGCACACCAAAATTCAGACCAATGAGAATTGTTTCCCCCAAATAATTATTTTTGGTTGACAAATGTGTCATTAATTGAATAGAAATTACAGTTGAAGTCAGAAATGTACATACACCTTAGCCAAATACATTTCACCTCCGTTTCACAGTTCCTGACATTTAATCAGAGTAAAAAATCCCTGTCTTAGCTCAGTTAGGATCACCACTTTATTTTAAGAATGTGAAATGTCAGAATAATAGTAGAGAGTGATTTATTTCCACTTTTATTTCTTTCATCACATTCCCAGTGGGTCAGAAGTTTACATACACTCAATTAGTATTTGGTAGCATTGCCTTTAAATTGTTTAACTTGGGTCAAACATTTCGGGTAGCCTTCCACAAGCTTCCCACAATAAGTTGGGTGAATTTTGACCCATTCCTCCTGACAGAGCTGGTGTAACTGAGTCAGGTTTGTAGGCCTTCTTGCTCGCACACGCTTTTTCAGTTCTGATGGGCCAACATTTTCTATAGGATTGAATGTCAGGGCCTTTGTGATGGCCCACATCCATACCTGACTTGTTTGTCCTTAGCCATTTTTGAAGATATGCTTGGGGTCATTGTCCATTTGCAAGACCAATTTGCGACCAAGCTTTAACTTCCCTGACTGATGTCTTTGAGATGTTGCTTCAATATATCCAAATCATTTTCCTTCCCTCAGTGATGCCATCTATTTTGTGAAGCTGCAAGCCAGTCCCTCCTGCCAGAAACTAAACGACCTCCACAACATGATGCTGCCACCCCTGTGCTTCATGGTTGGGATTGGTGTTCTTATGGCTTGCAGCCTAACCCCTTTTTCCCTCCAAAACTAAGGGATGGTCATTATGGCCAAACAGTTCTATTTGATTGTTTCATAACGGACCAGGGGACATTTCTCCAAAAGTATGATTTTTCCTCATGTGGCAGTTTGCAAACCGTAGGCTGGTTTTTGTATATGGCGGTTTTGGAGCAGTGGCTTTTCCTTGTGAGCGGCCTTTCAGGTTATGGTCGGCCTATAGGACTCGTTTTAGTTGGATTAGATTAACTTTCTTGTACCGGTTCTCTCAGATTTCACAAGGTCCTTTGCTGTTGTTTTTGGTATGATTTGCACTTTTCACACCAAAGTACGTTTATCTCTAGGAGACAGAACGCGTCTCCATCCTGAGCGGTTTATAGACGCTTCGTGTCCCATGGTGTTATAACTTGCGTACTATATGTGTGTAGAACGATGAACGTGTACCTTAGGCATTTGTAAATTTTGCTCCAAGGATGCAACAGACTTGTGGAGGTCTACATTTTTTATATATATAGAGGATATAGGATAGATATATATTTGATTTTCACATGATGCCAAGCACAGAGGGCACTGGGTTGAAGAGCTAGCGCTTGAAATACATCCCGGTACACTCCAATTGACGAGGCAAATTTAGGCTAATTGCCTATCAGAGCAGCCTCTCAAGCCATGACATAATTTTCTGGAATTTTTCCAAGTGTTAAAGGCACAAGTCAACTTAAGTGTAATGTAAACTTCTGACCCAATGGATTTGATAAGTGAGTTATAAGTGAAATAATCTGTCTGTAAACAATTGTTGGAAGAATTACTTGTGTCATGCACAAAGTTGATGTCCTAACCGACTTTCTAAAACTATAGTTTGTTAACAAGAAAATTGTGGAATGGTTGAAAAACGAGTTTTAATGACTCCAACCTAAGTGTATGTAAACTTCTGACTTCAACTGTACATTTCCCTCCACGTGGGCCAGCCCACTACCAATTAGAGTTCTAGCCAATGAGCTCTAGCCCCTCGCATTTGAGTGACAGCTAGGAAAAGGCCTGCCCAGCATTATCCAACGAGATTGCAATGCAGGCCCAAAGGCTCAGTGGACACATGAGAGAGAGCAATTACTTTGTGCACATATGTTGCGTAGTACGCAATTTTCGGGGACCACTTTTGGCTCGTGAGTGATACTTTCAGAACTACTGGCTAAAAAGTATACAAAAGTACACGGATAATCTCTTTAATAAAATGTGTCTTGAAGCACATAGTTATATCTAACCTCAACCAGGTTACAACAACACTGGGTGTAACTAAGTATACCTCAAAATGTTGTTTACTCTGATCATTTTACACAACACCAGGACCTCCAATTCTAGAAGGGCTGTACATATGCCAGATTTGTGTTGGCTCATTCAGTTCAGGTGTAAATCCCCCCTAAAATATAATGTAGTTGAAAAATATGTACAGTCATTCTCTGTACTTTTTGAATGATCTAATCTAATCAAACCATCAAGACCAGTAATGGCTTTCTGCATTCCAATGGCCTTTGATCTCAGTACAATAAAGCCTTGAGATTACAGACCTGATTGTTTGCAGGTGTGTGGAGCTAGTTTGCAGGTCTAGATCAACACACAATGTGTGAATACACAGTCAAAACACATATTGCCCTTGCAAATATACATTCCAGTAAAAATAAATGTTAATTCTTACTCCCTTGTGTATTTCTCAAAGGGGGCAAAAGATTCAAATAGCAAGTTGAAAGGCACCTGCATGAACTTTTGTCTAAGCATTTCTCTCCTTTGGTCAGGTGGAGGAATACAATCACAGGCATACCTTTGATCTTTATCTCTTTACAAGCTGTGAGAAGGGAGCTAGAAGAGTTAAAGATATACAGAAGTAAGCTTATGCATACCACCCGCTAGTTTCTACTTTGGTGTAACAAACTCCGGCAGAGGCTGATAGAATTAAATGATCAACATGAGGACAGCATAATTCGAACTATTGAATCAGTTGTGATGTGACGTAAGGACATTGATGAGTTGTAAATAATTAGAAGACCATACTACTCTGGCTCTCTTCTTGTGTACCTTCATTAGGTAGATAAAGCTGCCACTCCATGTTCCATATTCCCGGTTGTTGATATTGATGTTCACGGCATTCTTCCAAAGTGAACAAACTAACAAGTACCAGTGGCAGCAGGCAAACACAATTTTACTCCTATTCTTCATTATTCTGTGCCAGCCCGCTACT
>NC_036860.1:5226701-5242747 GCF_002910315.2 Salvelinus sp. IW2-2015
TCAAAGCATTAGGGATGGTAGGGAATGGGTGTAGTAATACAGTTATAGTAGCGACAGATTACGCTCTTTGGAAATGTACGTGCATATTACGAAACTGAAGACCGCAACACAGTATTTGTGAATGTGCGCATGATAATACTTGCACGATCTACGTGTTCACAGTTGGAATCATATCACAGCCTGTTCTTGAAAATGTGATCTTGCTATTTTGGTAAATGTGCTACTACGTAGGCTACATTGTGGTTTAATAGAATTCCAGCATCAATATTGTTACTTTTTTTTGTTTCAGTATAACGTCAGCTTCCTACATGTTTGTTACGTTGTTGCTGGAAGGCTATGTTGCTAAGTTAATTGATTCCAACTGTGTTGTTTTGGTATTGTACACAGTGAAAGTTGTGAATTCATTGTAGGCTTCGTTTTTCATTATCACCTAAGCTTTCCCCCCTGATTTTTAAATTGAACCGTTTAATTAAAGCAGTAAAGAGGGGAACTTAGATGTAAGGTTTGATATTGACATGATAAATTGCATATAATGTTGATGATTGTACAAATCATTCTGAGTAGTTGGCTGAACTAATACCTAGTGGTCAAAGCAGTTGTCATTAGCTAACGTCCACACCTACTGTGTCAATAAAGATCAAATTCTTATTTACAACGAGAGCTCCGGTAGCAGGTGCAGCACGTATAACACACACATAGGTTAAACAATATCATAGATACAACAGTCAAAAGTACACACAATGCCCAGCCAGTAAACCAGTCAGTAAGATATTGAGTAATGTGCAGCATTTAATTAAGAGGTAGTGGGAAAACACATGCAGTTATCAGTTAAAATCTCAGACAGTTTGTTTTTAAATGTACCAGTTGGCCCAAAAGAGCATAGTTTGTGTTTTTTTGAACCATGGTCCAGTCTCTAGCAGCAGGTAATTGAAAAGCATTTTCACCAAAGATACTGAGTGTCTTGGGGATTGCCAGGTTTATGTAATTGCTGGATCTCAGGTTGGTGTTGGTGGTGCGGAGTCTTAGTAGCGAGCTGAGATAAAGGGAGGCCTTGCCGAGGAGGGACTTGTAAATGAATGTGAGCCAGTGGGTTTTATGTCATACATGTAGGGATGGCCAGTTAATGAATGACTATAAGTCACAGTGATGGGGTTGGAATGGGGCACTAGTGACAAAGCTTATGGCAGAGTGGTAAAGTACGTCCAGTTTATTGAGGGTGGACTTTGGGGCCATATTGTAGATGACATCACCATAATCCAGGATGAGATTATTGTCATTTGGACCATGGTGTGTTTAGCGCTGTGTGTGAATTAAGATTTGTTCTGGTAGAGAAAGCCTATTCTGGACTTGACCTTTGCTTGAAGATTATTGATGTGCGTGTGGAATGATAGTGCCAGATACCCAGGTATTTATCTGAGCTGACATTCTAAGTCAGTTGGTGTCTAGATAGATGAGAACATTCTAAAGATATTGAGAATCTTGAAATGTAACATTTTAAAGAGAAGTACTACTCCTGCTACTAGAATTGAGCGTATCACATTTTTGTGTAGATTCATCATCACTGTCAATGTGAAAAGGAGAAATTGAGGATAGTTAGTGGTTCATTGCACTGTGATGTGTAAAAGAACCTGTCTGTCCACTCCATAGTTCCCGGACAGCCACAGGGGAGGGCCACTTCCTCCAGGTCTCAGCAGGGACTGAAAATATTTGACTCAAGGTCGTCCTCTGATATGATCAGTCGGAGTGCCTGCCTGGCTACATTCACCACACACAGCAGCCATGGTCACAGTCATGGCAGATTGGGCTCTGCCTGCACCCCACAGTTCCTCTTTGAATGTCCAGAATGCTCTGCCCTTGTCGCTCTATTTCATGCTCAGGGTCGGCTCCTGTAGTACACTGCTCAGATCTGTGTCTGTCATCAGTGGCCTCAAGTGGCGTTTTTGTTCTCTGTATCCTTTACATGACACATATCAAACATGCAAGTTTATTTTCAATAGTGAAGAGGGGCCGATGTGCACATCTGTCTCTACTTACAGGGAGAAAAAAACAAAATAAGAACATGACAGTATTAAAGAATGGAAGGAAGAGAAACCCTACTACTCGGTGTCCATGACCCTTTTCCGTTCAGTTATTTTCAGCCAGTCATTCAAAGTCAGAAATACATCCAATAGGATTGTCACGAAGCAGTTAGGCTATCTATATCTGAAATAGTGTTCTTTATTTTCACTACCTCTGTATTTTATAGAATAGATTTCATTCACACTAACATATAGCCTCGCCGCAGTTCAGAAACCCAACAATAAAAATATGTTCTAGAATCTTCTGATGTTAAGGTATTGCTGTGGGGAATCATTAATGGAACGTGCTAATCTGTGTGAACACATGACACACAGATCACTTTTTTTCGTGAGCATCGATTTCTTCAATGCCTTTTGCTTTAGGGGATATTGAATTTTATTTCTTAGTAGTCAAAATATTTTTTCAACCTTTAAATGGGTGCTATCGATGTGAGCAATGAAATAATTTATTGCATCTCTGTTTTGGCAAGATTTCTTTTTGAAATATTAGACTTGTGTGAATTCGAAGCTTAGACATAGATATGCAGCCTGCTATTATTTTCTCAGTATTGAATGGATTTCCAATTTGTCTCAAACGTTTGTTCGTTTTTACTAAGTTGTCAAAATGAGATAATAAACGTCTGAGTCATTGCCTGTGAATACGTTTACATTTTATGTGTTTAAAGTTTCCACTCATTATATATTTTTGTATTTTTCTTACAGGAGAAATTCTTTCATGGTGGCATAAGTAGAGGGGTGGATCTGATAGTTCTGCACTGTGGGCTGTACTGGGACGGGGTGTATGGACGCTGTGAAGATGAGCGTGGGCGACAAGGTGGGGGGTTACCTGGTGGATCTGGGGGGCAGCTTCACTGAGGATGCCCCCAGACCCCCGGTCCCTGGGGAGGAGGGAGAGCTGGTGTCCAGCGATGGACGGCCCTACAGCCACGGTTTCTATTCCTTCAAGAGCGAGAGCCTCAAGAACGAGGCCTCCACGGCCACGCCCAGACGACCTGACCTGGACCTGGGCTATGAGCCGGAGGGCAGTGCCTCCCCCACGCCGCCCTACCTTAAGTGGGCAGAGTCCCTGCACTCCCTCCTGGACGACCAGGATGGTATCCACCTGTTCAGGACGTTCCTCAAGCAGGAGGAATGTGCCGACATGTTGGACTTCTGGTTCGCCTGCACTGGCTTCCGTAAGCTCGAGGCCAATGAGGGCCAGGGCGAGGAGAAGAAGCTGAAACTGGCGAAAGCCATTTATAAAAAGTACATCCTGGACAACAATGGAATAGTCTCGAGACAGATCAAACCAGCCACCAAGAGCTTCATCAAGGACTGTGTGATGAGGCTGCACATTGACCCGGCCATGTTTGACCAGGCTCAGACTGAGATTCAGACTATGATGGAGGAGAACACCTACCCGCTGTTCCTCAAGTCAGATATCTATCTGGAATACACCAGGACTGGGGGGGAGAGCCCTAAGCTCTACAGCGATCAGAGCTCTGTCTCTGGGGGTGGGAAGGTTTTACCAGGGTATTTGCCCACACTGAACGAGGACGAGGAGTGGAGATGTGACCACGAGTTGGAGGAGCAGCAGGAGAGTGATCCCACTCCCAGCAACCGGCTCACTCAGAAGCTGCTTCAGGAGACAGCTTCCCAACGCGTCACCAGCACCAAGAGATTCCAGGACAGTCACGAGTACAGGTAAATCCTCTCTCGACATCCTCTCTCTCTCTCCAGTCTCTATAACTATCTAGCTTCTCTGTGCAAGTGCTGAATTAGAAATAAACTTGTCCTCCCCCCCTCTGTGCGAGTGCTGCCTGAAGTTGGAGATGAAAAGTGGCTCTGAGTTTAGCACAGCGGACAGCTTAAGATGAGAGGAATGCAGTGTAGGCAGAGGCCTTTAAGTACCTGTGATGGCGAGGCAGTGGCAGGGGTCGAAGGGAGAGCATTTGCTGGTTGTTAGAAGGTGGAGGCAGACGCTCTTTGTGTTCCCCACGCAGGTGTCCRGTGAATGGCAGGCTTTTCTAGTGGAAGAAAGGTTCTCTCAGAGAAAAGCTCAACATGATTTCTCTTTTGACTGTGGAAAATGGAGAAGTCTGGTTTAACTGCAGCAGAAAGTCAAAGGAATTATTCCCTGTCGAAGGAAATGAACCTGGCACAAAAAAAAGGAAGCACTCCCCATATTTCTCTTCTGGATGACTAAAATAGGATTGTAAAAGTACAGTCTTGTTTGTCTGTCTTCCATTCTTTAATTAATAGTAATATGATGCTTATGTTATATTTGACAGAAATCTTTGTCACAGCCTTCTGTCATTTCATTTGCGCAGAATGGGATTGTGCGATGTGACTGACTACTTAAAACTCTAATCTTCGTCCTGTTGGAACAGAAACAGCGCATCTGGGCTTTTTAGTCCACTATGCAAAGGATTAGGCCTACAAATGTTCCTGCCAAAGTCTGTGAATTAAATATCAATCTTTTTTTAAAGACATATTCACACATCTCTGAATTTGTTCCATATTTGTCACTAAGCAAAGCTGCTATCACCAGTTGTGAGAAGAATATGTGGAGGGATTTTGTGGCCGCATTTAGCCTTGCTCTGAAATATGTAAAAACACAGCATTTTTACTTTTCAGATGTGCTTAAGGATAATGTATTCACTGTTGGCATTGTCTGGTGCAGAGATTGAAGATTGCAGAATTCTATCCCTAGAAGTTGACCCACTTTTCTATCAACAGTCTTAGACAAACCTTGACATATGCAGAAGATGCAGTAGCACTCTGTGCAGAGAATGTGTTGAAGAGTTGTGCTTGCAGGGCTGAAGGACTTGAAATCCGTCTTCAATTAGCCTGACTAAAAAAGTAACGTTTCCAAGTCTTTGTTTTAGTTTAGGACTAGTGTTGTGATTTTGGAAATAGGTCTCAGAAATAGCACTTTGTTTAGACTATTGTCCTATGCTAAGGACTATTGTTTTGTCTGACTTTAGTCTATTTGGATGCTCCGAACTGCGTTTTTAGTATAGTTATAGTGTATAGGCATATATGTTTCTCATTTACAACTGGCCTATAAATGTGACAGAATGAAAGACTAGGATATTTTAAAACCACAAACACTCCCCACTCCACCCTACTTCTCACTGTGTATTCTATGGCCCCTTGATATGATTGGCTTTAATTAGTGAGAGCAGTGCATTTTTTAGGTTGTTTTCAAATGACTATTTCATTAGGTCTAGTATTTGGCGGAAATTACAAAAAGATTACCCTCCATTTTTAAATAGCCTTTTAGCATCACCCTTCGGGTTTTTGTGCAACTAAATTTTGCACCAGTCAGATGTCTTAATATGTGAAGACCAGAATCCAGGGAATTAAAAGGGAGCAGCTCTGCAGTGAAGATGAATATTTTTCCTCAGTTGTGTAGTAATGCACAAAAAATGTTGCGTGATATTTTTACGTTGTTCTCAGACAAGCAGGTGATGGCCTCAGCCAGTTGCTGTTCTTGTAGAGACAAAGCTCTCTGAATATGTTTACATGCTATGATGAGCATGAACACATATTTTATATGAAACTGTTCATTCTGAAAGACTCATTCAATTCACCCCTGACTCAGGTTCCCTGTGGAAAATTTCTCCTGGTGCCCCTCCTCTCTCCAGGTCTCCCTCGGAAAGTAGTTTAGATGGTTTATCTCAATGACAATTTCTGTTTGAACAGGTTAGATATATAGCTTCCATTTTTATATAACACTATCATCTTCAGAGTAATTGTAGAGAGAATGTAATGAGTAACTAACCTGCTAGCAGGTCTGATTCCTTCGCCTATGTTGCTGTGTAACCAATCAGTGGTGATCCAGGGGTGGCTGCAGTCCAATGTAAAGGGGAGTGACAAAGGACCAGTAATTATTCTCTAGGTGCAAAGAAATGCCCAAGTCGTTGGAACAACAAGAGGCCCTACATCTAATGCTTTGGCATTGAGCTTCTATCACTGTGCATCAGGAGGACAAGTTCATTTAGTTTTTCAGGACAAGGCTAATCAAAGGTATGGATGATGTTTTGGTGGTCTTTCTGCGAGGTATGAGTAACGTTTTGGCAAGTGCTGCTGTTGTACTCGGGTATTTCCTCATGTTCAGTGAAAGCCGTCTGGCCTACTCGTCGGTCGTAAGAAACGTGATGAAATGTCATCCATTTACAGCTGTGCACCCACACTGTCATAGCTAAACAGCAGACAAAAATCTACCATGATGAAACCAGTGTTGGTTTGAAAGCATCTCTCTCCTCCGGCTCCCTCTCTTTGCTCTCTCTCTCTGTGATTCTGTGGACATTGACATCATGGCTGCTGCTTCAATCATTAGAAGATTCTAGATCATGGGCATGAGTGCTGCCTGGGAATAATCATCAGAGGCTGCAGTAATCCGAGAGCTGCTTCCATCCGTGATCCATCCCTTTCCTCCTCTCAGGCTGAACCAGGCTGGGCTTAGAGGCTCATAAACAGATGCCTCACTACCAGTCAGTAGGATGGATGGCCATGGTTCAGGTTCTGGTAGGAGGCTGCCATTTTCCCTGTGGTGCCCTGAAGAGAGAGAACAGCCAGGTTGTTGAATTTGAAGCCCTGGTTTCTAGGAGGCAGCAGGGGAAGCAGGCTTCCAGGTCAAGGGGAAACCCTGGTAGAAAGGAGGCTTCCTGCTTGGCGCTCTCTCCCCTGCCGTGCACACTCCTTAAAACAGACTGTGGCCTCCTGCAGCTGCCCCTTTCAGTTGTATTTCCTCTCGCAACGCTCTTTCCTTTAAATGAATCCCACTCATTTGAAACCGTGGCCATAGAACGTGGTCGTTATCCACAACAACGTTGCACCTCAGCCACAAAATTTACATTTCTATGCATTGACGGCTCTTATTGATGTACTGATGTATTGATGTACGGATACTGATGTATCCAAGATGGCGTAGCAGTCGGACGTGTCTTTGTCTTGTCCTGTCCCGTGTAAATAGTCTTCGTATTTTTCGTATACATTTCGTATATATTTTAATTTCACTTTCCATCTAGGAACTGAATATACATTCCTACATTCCGCCTCACCCAATGTGGTACGGACCTGCTATTTTTTTATACTTTAGAACCGTAACCCCAATCAGAAGCTAGCCAGATAACTAGCTACTAGCTAGTAGTCAGTTAGCCACTGCTGCGGTCTTCACCCTCAACTCGGACACAGCCAGCTTCAATACCGGGCCAATACCTGCCAGTCTGCAAGCGCGATATCAACCCAGAGCATATAGGACTGCTTTTTCTCTACCACATCACCGGATTCCTGACGCAAGCTCTGGACAATTACACCGTATCATCACAGCTAGCTAGCTGCAACCGAGTGGCTACTACTGGCTAACACCTCTGTCCCGAAGCAAGCACCAGTTAGCCTTGAGCTAGCCTCGAGCTAGGCCCATCTGCCGGCTACCGAAGAGGTCTACCAGCGAATTCTTGGCTACAATACCTCTTTGCCAATTGGACTGGACCTTTTTTTTTTTTTTTGCCGACACAGAGCCCTGCCAATCCATCACAACTGGTCTAAATCAGCTACAAGCTAATTTAGCCATTTTTTTGCCGCTGCTAGTAGCTCTTACCTTCTGCACAGACACCAGCCCTGTTATTAGCCTGGATATTACTCACCAATTTACCAGCATCGGACTGTCTCTCGACAACAACGCCGGATTCCTGCCGTAATCCCTGAGCCACTACTTCTGATCCTCACAGCTAGCTTGCAGCTAGCGCCACTGCCACGAAGCTAGCACCAGTTAGCAAACACAATTCTACAATTCACAACCTCTCTTTCGCCATCCGGCTTGGACTCTCTGTCGACACGACCACGTCTGAGCAGACCCCCTCCGTCTGAGCAGACCACCCCCGGGCTACTAACTTTAAACGCCGCGTGCTAGCTTAGTGGAGGCCTCCCTGCTCCATCTACGGCTGCCCCCTGGACACTATGATCACGTGGCTACATAGCTGATGCATGCTTGATGTCCATTAATTCACGGTACTCCATTATGTTTAATTGTGTTTTATCTGTCGGCTCTGGCTTTAACTCAGGATCTGTGTGTAGTTAATCCGACCCTCTCTGCCTAGTCGTCGCCATTTTTACCTGTTGTTGCTGTGTTAGACTAGCACCCTGTTATTGCTGCTGTTATCTTACCTGTTGTTTTAGCTAGCTCTCCCAATCAAGACCTGCAATCACTTTATGCCTTATTGTATGTCTCTCTCAAAATCAATATGCCTTGCATACTGTTGTTCAGGCTAGTTATCATTATCATTGTTTTTGGTTTGCAATGGACCCTGTAGTCCACTCTCCGTACCTTCTGATACCTCCTTTGTCCCACCCCCCACACATGCGGTGACCTCACCCATTGAGACCAGCATGGCCAGAGATACAACCTCTCTTATCTCACATCCCACTGCTGCTGGCTTGCCTCCGCTGTACCCGCGCCCCACCATACCCCTGTCTGCACATTATGCCCAGAATCTATTCTACCACGCCCATAAATCTGCTCCTTTTATTCTTTGTCCCCAACGCTCTAGCGACCAGTTTTTGATAGCCTTTAGCCGCACCCTCATCCTACTACTCCTCTGCTTCCTCGGGTGATGTGGAGGTAAACCCAGGCCCTGCATGTCCCCAGTCACCCTCATTTGTTGACTTCTGTGATCGAAAAAGCCTTGGCCTCATGCATTCACATCAGAAGCCTCCTCCCTAAGTTTGCCTTACTCACCGCTAGCACACTCTGCCAACCTGATGTCCTTGCCGTGTCGAATCCTGCTAGAAGGCCACAAAATTCTGAGATATACCACTATAACACTCCGCAAGACTATAAGGGGCTCTAGCATACGAGTCTGTAACTTTAGAACGACTTTAAACTCTGGCTCGTTTCGATGGCCTGCCTTTCCAAGTCCGTGTTATCCCTCATCATCTTCCTACACCACTTTAGACTATCGTGCACCCGATCTCTTCTTACCGACGTTATCCTTGTGTAAGATAGAACTGCAAAAGGAGGCAATCTACGCACGCAAAAGCTCAGTACACGCTTCAATCAGCAACAACTAAATTGCATAAGTCTCAACGACTCTAGAACGTTCACCACTTAATACTTTCTCCCATCTCCGCTCACGGACTCATACCCGACTGTAGCCCAGACTACCTGTGATCTCCCCATTACTTCCATATCTGAGTGACCTTCATCCCAGCCACCCATCAAGTGAAAAAAACTACTCCCACCAGGTACAACCCTAAATCCGTAAACTGGGCACCCTAATAGACATTATCCTGACCACCTGCCCTCCAAAACACCTCTGCTGTCTTCAATCAAAGATCTCAGCGATCACTGCCTCATTGCCTGTATCCGCCACGGGTCCGCGGTCAAACGACCACCCCTCATCACTGTCAAACGCTCCCTAAAACACTTCTGCGAGGCAGGCCTTTCTAATCGACCTGGCCCGGGTACTCTGGAAGGATATTGACCTCATCCCGTCAGTGAGGATGCTGGTCATTCTTTAAATGTTACTTCCTACCATATTAGACAAGCATGCTCCGTTCAAAAAATGCAGAACCAAGAACAGATATACCCTTGGTTCACTCCAGACCTGACTGCCCTCGACCAGCACAAAAACATCCTGTGGCGAACTGCAATAGCATCGAAGAGCCCCCGCGTATGCAACTGTTCAGGGAAGTCAGGAACCAATACACGCAGTCAGTCAGGAAAGCAAAGCCAGCTTTTTCAAGCAGAAATTTGCATCCTGTAGCTCTAACTCCAAAAAGTTCTGGGATACTGTAAAGTCCATGGAGAACAAGAGCACCTCCTCCCAGCTGCCCACTGCACTGAGGCTAGGTAACACGGTCACCACCGATAAATCCGTGATAATCGAAGACTTCAACAAGCATTTCTCAATGGCTGGCCATGCCTTCCTCCTGGCGACTCCAACCTTGGCCAACAGCCCCGCCCCCCCCCGCTGCTACTCGCCCAAGCCTCCCCAGCTTCTCCTTTACCCAAATCCAGATAGCAGATGTTCTGAAAGAGCTGGAAAACCTGGACCCATACAAATCAGCTGGCTTGACAATCTGGACCCCCTATTTCTGAAACTGTCCGCCGCCATTGTCGCACCCCCTATCACCAGCCTGTTCAACCTCTCCTTCGTATCATCTGAGATCCCCAAGGATTGGAAAGCTGCCGCGGTCATCCCCCTCTTCAAAGGGAGACACCCTGGACCCAAACTGTTACAGACCTATATCCATCCTGCCCTGCCTATCTAAGGTCTTCGAAAGCCAAGTCACAACAACAGATCACTGACCATCTCGAATCCCACCGTACCTTCTCCGCTGTGCAATCCGGTTTCCGAGCCGTCATTGGTGCACCTCAGCCACGCTCAAGGTACTAAACGATATCATAACCGCCATCGATAAAAGACATTACTGTGCAGCCGTCTTCATCGACCTGGCCAAGGCTTTCGACTCTGTCAATCACCATATTCTTATCGGCAGACTCAGTAGCCTCGGTTTTTCTAATGACTGCCTTGCCTGGTTCACCAACTACTTTGCAGACAGAGTCAGTGTGTCAAATCGGAGGGGCATGTTGTCCGGTCCTCTGGCAGTCTCTATGGGGGTACCACAGGGTTCAATTCTCGGGCCGACTCTTTTCTCTGTATACATCCATGATGTTGCTCTTGCTGCGGGCGATTCCTGATCCACCTCTACGCAGACGACACCATTCATTATACTTCCGGCCCTTCCTTGGACACTGTGCTATCTAACCTCCAAACGAGCTTCAATGCCATACAACACTCCTTCCGTGGCCTCCAACTGCTCTTAAACGCTAGTAAAACCAAATGCATGCTTTTCAACCGTTCGCTGCCTGCACCCGCACGCCCGACTAGCATCACACACCCTGGACGTTCCGACCTAGAATATGTGGACATCTATAAGTACTAGGGTCTGGCTAGACTGCAAACCTCCTTCCAGACTCATATCAAACATCTCCAATCCAAAATCAAATCAAGAATCGGCTTTCTATTCCGCAACAAAGCCTCCTTCACTCACGCCGCCAAACTTACCCTAGTAAAACTGACTATCCTACCGATCCTCACTTCGGCGATGTCATCTACAAAATAGCTTCCAATACTCTACTCAGCAAACTGGATGCAGTTTATCACAGTGCCATTCGTTTTTGTACTAAAGCACCTTATACGACCACCACTGCGACCTGTATGCCCTAGTCGGCTGGCCCTCGCTACACATGTTCGTCGTCAGACCCACTGGCTCCAGGTCATCTACAAGGCTATGCTAGGTAAAGTGCCGCCTTATCTCAAGTTCACTGTCACGATGGCTACACCCACCCACAACACACGCTCCAGCAGGTGTATTCTCTACTGATCATCCCTAAAGCCAAAACCTCATTTGGACGCCTTCCTTCCAGTTGTCTGCTGCCTGCGACTGGAACGAATTGCAAAAATCTCTGAAGTTGGAGACTTTTATCTCCCTCAACAACTTTAAAATCTGCTATCCGAGCAGCTAACCGATCGCTGCAGCTGTACATAGTCCATCTGTAACTACACCCACCCAATTTACCTACCTCACCCCCCCATACTGCTTTTATTTATTTACTTTTCTGCTCTTTTGGCACACCAGTATCTCTTCTTGCACATGATCATCTGATGATTTATCACTCCAGTGTTAATCTGCTAAATTGAAATTATTCGATTTATTGCCTACCTCATGCCTTTTGCCACACATTGTATATAGATTCTCTTTTTTTTCTACCATGTTATTGACTTGTTTATTGTTTACTCCATGTGTAACTCTGTTGTGTTGTTCACACTGCTATGCTTTATCTTGGCCAGGTCGCAGTTGCAAATGAGAACTTGTTCTCAACTAGCCTACCTGGTTAAATAAAGGTGAAATTAAAAATTAAAAAAAAAAAAATTGGTTGGACTTGTTTTTGTTTGATAAATGTAGCATGAGGATGCCATCATGGTTGTTGTTTTTCCTCAAAGCAGTTTTTTAGAAGCTTCCGGAGCAAAGATGTGTTCTCCTCAGAGCCTCTGTTTTGAGAACGTGAATCCATTTTTACTACTCAACTGTTAAAAAAATAATAATTTTTATTGGAGGTGTTTTTGACTTCAACGGAAACTCACTTTTATTGCAAAATTGCTGACTATTCCAAATGAAGTACTTATCTGAGCTCTTTCCCTTGTTTTCTTAGTTGTTCACGTTATGACATTTCATGTTTTTGTTAGATTTGGCTTGTAAGCTAAAAGCAAATGTCATGCATGTTCTCCATGGGTAATTCAGTAGACTTCCCTTGAAGGGCAGATGATGTAATGGTTTACTGCTCACAGTGCTTATGTGCGGAAAATGCTAAAAGGGCCATAAGCATCATTTCATGACTTAAGTGCTTTAGTATTAAACTGTAATCTCTTTTCCAGTGATAAAAGCTGATAGGACTTATGGTTGATGGACAGGACAGGGCTCTCTCTGTTCAGAAAGCATGACTGGACACATGTTCTTTACGAAGATTAGACCTGTATTTATGTCCATCTTATGTTGAATAGGAAGTGAGGCATGTGTCTGTTTTTTTTCTCGGGGGAAATTTGACTCCGAGATTGTCGAGGACTTTATGGCTCTTTGCCGAATAGTTGTACGCCACCCTGATATGGTCCTGGTGGAATGTGACGGCAGTACCACTAGCCTAGGTCCTGTCATTTATAGCCAATACCCACGTTTCCAACCATAGATTTTATGTGAGTAAAGTCATACAGTTTAAAAATAAAACAGCTGTGACAGAAACAGGAAGTTTCAGTCCAATTTTATAAATGCTGACAGATACGTTGTTCGTTTGACATGGTGGGATCTCTTTGCTTTGGTAAAATGTTATTATGCGAGAAATGGTGGTGGAAATGCCTTTATGCGCAAATATTGATAGCCATTATATCGAAGTAAACTTGGAGTCACTCGATCACATGGTGTGTGGTCCTCCCACTACGACTCAGGAAACCATGCACTTTATTAGGCTACAGATGAAATAAGTTATGATGAACTTCACAGGGTGGTGAAAGTGCACGGTAAAGTGCACGGTGATGATCTTCATGCTCCTTTCCAATAAATGTTGAGGGTCTTATTCTGGTGACATGATGATCGATGCTTGACCGCCGTTTGACAAATAAGAAAATATTCTCGCTCTTATCTGTGATAATATCATCATGTAGACTAGCCTGCTGCAGGGCCTACCCGAACTGTATCTGCTGTTGGCTAAAGAACACGTACCAAGACCCGACTAGTCACATTTGCTATTTAAAGCAAAAAGGTTTTGTGGCAAAACTATTGGTAGAGTTGAAAATGCGATGGAAACGCGTTAAACATTCACATTTTATTCGGTAAGCGAAAAAGTACATTTTGTGTGCACTACGTCATCACGCACGGATTTTTATCCGCGACAATTCAGTTTGGTGGAAACACAACTGGTGGGAAAATGCGCGTATTTACCTTGTGGATTTAGGAACATTCGCATGAAAATCTCTCACCAATCGGATGGAAATCTAGTTTATATCGTCATTTTATTCGATAGATTGGCAGTCTAGTTATGACAAAATAAATGATATCTTCCGTCACGACTGCCATTGCTTTTTAAAGAGAACCATTTGTCATTTCTAGACATATTAGAATCTCATCCCTTTACTTACATAATGTAGAACTAAAAGACATTCTTCAACCACTCTCCATTATTCTCTTAATCCAAAACGATTTACCACTTTGCAATAGATTACATTTTTCTTTGTTTGGGCAGAATATGGGCTGACTAATGATAACCAGTCAGAAGTAGCCTGGGTTTGGTCTGGTCTCCAGTAAGACTGAGAGCTTCAGAGTTCCCAGCGAGGGAGCACGCACTGAACACTTTAGGGATCTTCTTCAGTTTAAAGATGAAGAGAACAGAGGCCTACCCAGATCTATAATTCATGTGAAGGGAGCAGTTTGAGGAGTGTGTTGAGGGAGGTTGAGTCAATGATGGAGGCTGTGGTGATGCGATGCCTCCAATAAGAATTGAATCAGCATCTCTACTGTACCTACCCTTAGAAACCCTCTGGAGCACATATGTCAGAGTCAAGGCCCGCGGGCCACATCCGGCCCGCGAGAAGGTTTTTTACGGCCCCTGGGATGATCTTGATTTATTATTAGAACCGGCCCGCAGACCGCAGCAAGCCGGCAGCCCGCAGATCTTTTACACGCACCAATACTACATTTCCCACAATGCAACGGTGACGCACCGAGCAGTAGGCTGCTTCATTTCAATATTTATTGGCACAGCAGTCGTCAGCATCACAGTAAAATTAACTTTCAGATACCCACAAAAATGGCAAAACGGAAGGTGGACATGAGAAACCGGGGGTTTCAAAACAAGGTGGGAGTCGGAGTATATGTTCACGGAGGTAAGCTGGAAAACCTGTGTGTCTTCTGGTGTGGAGAAAGGTGGCGTACTGAAAGAGTATATCTGAGACGACATTATAGAACGAACACGCGGCGACAAAACAAGAATATGGACATGGAACAAAGGCTACAAAAAGGCAGAGGAATTAAAACGAGCCGTCAAATCTCGAACAGGCTCTGTTCAAAAAAGCCAAATCACAAGCCAGGCTGCTGAGGCCAGTTTTATTTTGGCAGAAAGAGCGCTAAATCAGCCCGCGCCATTTTACGAGGGGGATTTCATCGAAAACTGCATGATTAAAGTTTGTGACGAAGTTTGCCCAGAAAAAAAGGCAACTCTTTTTAAATGTGAGTCTGAGCAGAAACACCATTGCCGAGAGAGTAGACCAGTTGTCCATCAATCTTAAAGAGCAGCTTGTGAAAAAGGAAAAGATTTCATTGCATATTCCTTGGCTGTGGATGAGAGCACCGACATTTCTGACATTGCCCAGTTGTCAATTTTCATCCGCGAGTGACTCCAGCCTAAGCGTGACAAGAGGAGTTTTGGCTTACGTCCTATGCATGCACAATACGGGGCATGATTTGTATGAAGAGGTCAAATGTGTAAATGAGATGGAGCTGCCTTGGAAAACTCGTGGGTTTGACAACCGACGGAGCACCTGCGATGTGTGGACACAGGAGCGGACTGTGGCGAAGATACGGGAAAGATGCAACGAGAAAACGCGACAGGTGAGCTGACAGCTTATCATTGTATCATACACCAAGGAAGCTTGTGCGAAAGCTTGAAAATGGAGCATGTAATGAGCATCATCACGCGCACAGTTAACTTTATCAGAGCCAAAGGTTTGAATCACCTGCCAGTTCAAGGCATTTCTGACGGAGTTAGAAACGGAGCATGGTGATTTGCCTTATCACACAGAGGTGCGATGGCTAAGCAGGGAAAGGTGCTTCAAAGAGCTTTCGAGCTTCGTGAGGAGATTTGTCTGTTCTTGGACAGCAAAGAAAGACACAACACAACTCCGAGACGAAATGTTTTCTGTGTGAAATGCTTTTCTGGTGACATTACGAGTCATCTGAAATGCAATGAACTTGCAGCTGCAGGGTCGGGATCATGTCATCTCTGATATGTACAGTACAGTGAAGGCATTAAAACCAACTGACTCTGTGGGAGACGCAGATGCGTCAAAGAAAATTTGAGCACTTTTCCCACCGCTGCCAGACCATGAAAAAGAAGCTCTCTACCAGTGCGTTCCCGAGCGCACAGTTGGCTGATAAAAATAGGTATGCCTTGCCGCTGACTTCGACGCCGATTTGCTGACTTTGAAGCACAAAAAAGCAGTTGGAACTGCTCGTAACCACATTTGTTGGAGTGGAAAGCTCACCACCAAACCTCCAAATGGAGTTATTTAGACCTCCAATGCAATGATGCACTGAGCAAAATATGCGCAGTGGGTGCGCGGAGTTCGCCCTTCCTCCCCGACACAATTGCCCCAGCTGCGCATCCAGCTGCTCAAACGTGATGTCTATGTTGCCAGCACAATCTCTCTT
>NC_036860.1:5243638-5251829 GCF_002910315.2 Salvelinus sp. IW2-2015
AAATGTACTTACGTGTGTCTCATGTGAACCTGAATCTATTGTTTAATGGTGCTAATACACTCTGACATCATTGATTGTGTTATATCACGTGCTATGTATTGTTAATGACTTTGCCTTAATGCTATCTCTCTGAATGTTGCGTTTCTTCTAGACGTGTGCCGTGGCGGGAGCCTGTCAACCCGTACTATGTCAACACGGGCTACGCCATGGCCCCTGCCACCAGCGCCAACGACAGTGAGCAGCAGAGCATGTCCAGTGCCAGCGACGTCGACACACTCTCCCTGACAGACAGCAGTGTGTATGTACTCGCACAGCCTCCGCATCACCTCCCACTCACACGCATGCACACACACAATCGGTCAAACTGTAATAGTACATACCACAAGTAAGGGCAGAATGCCTCGAGAATGAAGTTTAGCTTCCCTGTTCCTTGCTATTCAGCATGAGGACCTTCACAAACAATTTCATGACATGTGAGTGTGTGGGCATAGAAAATAATAGTGAGTCTTATTTTCAATTTCATCCATGCCCAGTATATCTGAGCTCTACCTGGGTCGTATTCATTAGGGCACACAGTAGCAAAACGTTTTGCCACAGAAAACAGAAACAAGTTTCTCATTGAACAAGTTCAGGTAGTCCCTCTTTTTTAGTATGTTTTCTTCCGTTTGGTGCCGAATGAATAGGACCCTAGTCTGACTGTAGCACCTCCTGCTGCACGCAGACTGGTGCCATTTCCCCCTGTCTGTCTGTCACTGGGAGCAGCAACACATCTCTCTCTGCTCCTCTCCTCAGAGAACAGCCATCTGTTCATCACCCACACGAATGAAAGCCGCTAAATGTCATTACGTATGCTAATTATAGAGCTATAAACTGGGAGGTACGACAGGGCCACAGTATGTCATTTGAAGGCTTTGACTTGTTACCCTTTTAAATCAAGTTTCCCGGAATTCTGAGGAAATGGTGGAGAATTGGCGGTAAAAGGTTGAGTAGATTTTGACAGGCTCTCATAATTGTGTAAAAGGAGTCAGTACACAATGAATAAAAATGAAATGTTATAGCCTACGTCTTATATGACATACCCACATTGCTTGACAACGGTTTGTTTCAAGATGGGTACATGTATAAGCAGCGCCTTCGGAGGATCCCATGTTGGACACAAGCTGTTATTTAGCGCAGCGATCCTCTTTCTTCCGCCTTAGCGGGAAGCAGACTGTTTCCCTTTAGAGTAAATCGAGCTAGGATGTGTTGGCAGAGGGAAGTCAGAGAAGACCGGAACGGTGCTGTAAGTTCAGAGATGGCACAGGGGAACGCATGTTTAAAGAAACATCAAAGGCTGCTCAGCAGGACAAAAACATGTGTCTGAAGCAGGATAGATTAGAGGCCATTATCAGCTGTTTGTTGCACAGCTCCTGGCGCAGGCGAGTCAAACCCAGCAGGACCACTGAGACTTGGGATAAAACAATTCATAGTGTTGGTGTCGGCGACCGCACCACTCTCTGCTTGTTCACTACTGTGTAGGGCTACAGAGGAAAGCCTCAGGGTTTAGGTACTCTGGTATTTACCGAAACCTAAATCCAGAAATCTCAACCCGCTCAATTTACCATGAACTCCCAAAATGTTGTCCTTCTCTTAGGGTGATTGAGCTACTGTTTAGAAATGTAAGTGCAGCGTTAAAGTAACCTATGAGTTTTCTCGTTTTGAATATGTTTGTAAAAATTGTTCTTTTTGTTTTTGTTCCAGAGATGGGGTTCCACCATACAAATATCGCAAACAGCATCGACGAGAGATGCACGAAAGTGCCAAAGCAAATGGGCGTGTGCCACTACCTCATATTCCTGTAAGTTAACCTTGGTTTAGCTGCACACACACACACACACACACCCCTACACAAACAAGTACGCACGCATACCTGCAAGAACCCCACTCGCTCATCAAAGACGGCTTACGTGGCTGTGATCTGGTATTCTAGAAACATCAGTCTTTCTCAAATGTTCCCATCTCTCCACCTTCCTGCATCTGTAAGATGCAAGACTGCATCTCTCTCTGGGCCCGTGTAGGGTGTGTGAATAGCTCATATTGAGGCTTGTGCTTTCTAAACTGTGCCTGGTGCTCTCCTCAGCTGTCTGTCTGTGTTGAAGCCTATCAGACAGCAGGGTTTCTCCTCTGTGGCAGTCCCGCCTCCCTGCATGCCTCTGCAGCTCCCTACAGGAGAACTCCCATCCTAATTGGGCCTCGGAGTCAAGAGTCCTGCTTAACAAGACTCTCTCCCTCACATTAGGATGCATGTATGTTTTTGTGTAGAATATTTTTTTTTTTCATTGACTTCTGTTTTTCGGTACACAGAATACAAAATAATAAAGAAACGAACTCTATGCATAGCAGAAAAATGGAAACGCCGGCTGCCTTGTCCTTGATTGTTCCGTTTTTGTCTAATGGATTAGTCCCAGACACATACTGCAATGGTAATGGAGAGACGTAAAGTGCAGTTGGAAAGTATTCACACCCCTTGATTTCCCCCCCTCACATTTTGTTACGTTACAGGCATATTCTAAAATGGATTAAATAAAAAATAATCCTCATCAATCTACTTAATAATGACATTTCTGCAAATGTATTAAAAATCAAAAACAGAAAAACTTTATTTATGTAAGTATTCAGACCCTTTGCTATGGGACTCAAAATTTAGCTCAGGTGCATCCTGTTTCCATTGATCATCCTTGAGATGATTCTACAACTTCATTGGAGTCCACCTGTGGTAAATTCAATTGATTGGATATGATTTGAAAAGGCACACACCTGTCTATTCAAGGTCCCACAGTTGACAGTGCATGTCAGAGCAAAAACCAAGCCATGAGGTCGAAGGAATTGTCTGTAGAGCTCCGAGACACGATTGTGTCGTGGGACAAATCTGGGGAAGGGTACCAAAAAATGGCGGCAGCATTGAAGGTCCCCAAGAACACAGTGGTTTCCATCATTCTTAAATGGAAGAAGTTTGGAACCACCAAGACTCTTCCGAGAGCTGGCGACCTGGCAAAACTGAGCAATTGTGGGAGAAGGGACTTGGTCAGGGAGGTGACCAAGAACCCGATGGCCACTGACAGAGCTCTAGTTCCTCTGTGGAGATGGGAGAACCTTCCAGAGGGACAACCATCTCTGCAGCACTCCACCAATCAGGCCTTATGGTAGAGTGGTCAGACAGAAGCCACTCCTCAGTAAAAGGCATATGACAGCCCCCTTGGAGTTTGCCAAATGCACCTAAAGGACACTCAGACCATGAGAAACAAGATTCTTTGGTCTGATGAAACCAAGATTGAACTCTTTGGCCTGAATGCCAAGTGTCACATCTGGAGAAAACCTGGCACCATCCCTAAGGTGAAGCATGGTGGTGGCAGCATCATGCTGTGTGGACGTTTTTCAGCGGCAGGGACTGGGAGACTAGTCAGGATCAAGGGAAAGATGAACGGAGCAAAGTACAGAGAGATCTTTGATGAAAACCTGCTCAGGACCTCAGACTTGGGTGAAAGTTCACCTTCCAACAGGACAACGACCCTAAGCACACAGCCAAAACAACACCGGAGTGGCTTTGGGATAAGTCTCAATGTCCTTGAGTGACCAAGCCAGAGCCCGACTTGAACCAGATCAAAGATCTGGGGAGACCTGAAAATAGCTGTGCAGTGACACTCCCCATCCAACCTGACAGAGCTTGAGATGATCTGCAGAGAAGAATGGGAGAAACTCCCCAAATACAGGTGTGCCAAGCTTGTAGCGTCATACCCAAGAAGACCAGAGGCTGTAATTGCTGCCAAAGGTGCTTCAACAAAGTACTGAGTAAAGCCTCTGAATACTTATGTAAATGTCATATTTCAGTTTTTTAAAGTTTTTTTAATCAATTATTTAAAAAAATCTAAACCTGTTTTTGCTTTGTCATTATGGGGTATTGTGAGTAGATTGATGAGGAAAATAAAAAAAACATGTATTACATTTTAGAATAACCCTGTAACGTAACAAAATGTGGAATTAGTCAAGGGGTCTGAATACTTTCTGAATGCACTGCATACACTGAGTGTACAAAACATTAGAAACACCTACTCTTTCCATGACAGAGAATGACCAGGTGAATCCAGGTAAAAGCGATCAACCCTTGTTGATGTCATTGTTAAACCCACTTCAATCAGTGTAGATGAAGGTGACGATAGGTTATGTGGGTTGTGTATGTGTGCCATTTCAGAGGGTGACTGGACAAGACATTGCCTTTGAACAGGGTATGGTAGTAGGTGCCAGGCGCACCGGTTTGTGTCAAGAACTGCAACCCTGCTGGGTTTTTAATGTTCAACAATTTCCTTTGTGTATCAAGAATGGTCCTCCACCCAAAGGACATCCAGCCAACTTGACACAACTGTGGGAAGTATTGGGGTCAACATGGGCCAGCATCCCTGTGGATCTCTTTGACACCTTGTAGTCCATGCCCTGATGAATTGAGGCTGTTCTGAGGGCAAAAGGGGGTGCAACTCAATATTAGGACGGTGTTCCTAATGTTTGGTACGCTCCGTGTACAATCTTCACAAATAGAGGGTAATAGCCAAAGTAGTGAAGTAATTTCTACAGCCAGGCCTTCTAACGGCCATAAAGCTACTCTGGGCTGTTTGTGTGTAAAGCTTTGTCTGTGTTGGGTAAAATGAATATGAATCCAACTGAAACCGAATTCAAAGAGAAAATAGCAATCAGAGCTGGAGAAATCTCAGGCTTTGTAATCAGCATGTGGACATATCCTGTGTGCTTTGGTGGGGCCCAGAGTAAAACGGCCCTCTACAATATTTAGGCTATCCCCAGAATGTACTTTAATCTCTCTTTGCTAGATTACTACAACAATGCACCTTACAGGCTTGAGTTGTGTTGGGAATACCAGCTAAGAGCTGCATATTCCCAGCATCTTTCTTTGATAAAAAATGTACTTCACTCTGCTGCCTGTAATTAAACATGCAATGATGGGGATTATTTGGAACGGACAATCACCTTTTAGAGATTAAGTCTGGTCTGTGGTGTACCAGTGAGTTTTCACTGTGTTTTTCCAGACGTGGCCTGTAGCTCAGACGCTTTTAACCTTTATTTAACTAAGCAAGTGGGGCACGGTGTCACACTGCGACGTGTCGATCTGGAGATTGATTTCGGTGTTTTTGTTTTTAATGGCTATTATAAAGTCACTGACCAACAAAGTTGTTTATGGCTGATATTTGACTATCTTATACATTTTCTCTAACTTTGGAAGTACCCTATGTTGAAACTTTATTGTTGAGATGAATGCCTGCGGCTTACAGCATACATTATGCAGAGCAGCCTATATCAGACTATTCAAAGCCTTGGAACATTAAATGTCAAATCAGACCTTGTAGGTACTACATTAGCTACTAAGCAATAGTCTTCTTGACTTTGGTTTGAGGTTATTGTTTTGGCACCTTCATTTCCATTACAGGTCCCCTGTTAGCTTTTTCCTGGTAAACTGTAGAAGTGTTTGATAAGTCTTTCCTCCTTCTGTATCATCATATCTTGTTCTATCAACCGAAGTGAACAGCATAGTGACCACAGGTTTTACCTTTCAGGAGAAAACGGTAATATTGTTATCAGCGAATGACTACTGGTACAATTTGAAGTGAACTGGAAATTGTGTGTTTCCCTCTGTTAGCGCACAAACCGGATACCAAAGGACATTCACGTGGAGCCGGAGAAGTTTGCGGCGGATCTGATCNTGAACTGGAAATTGTGTGTTTCCCTCTGTTAGCGCACAAACCGGATACCAAAGGACATTCACGTGGAGCCGGAGAAGTTTGCGGCGGATCTGATCAGCCGGCTGGAGGGAGTGCAGAGGGAGAGGGAGGCCCAGGAGAAACTGGAGGAGCGGCTGAAGAGAGTCCGATTGGTACGTTGTTGTCCACAGAAATACCACTATGCTGTCGGTGTGATCCCTCTCCCTGGTGGGGCGCTGTACTACTCTATATGCCCCCATCATCCTCTTAACAACCTCTTACCATGTTCTCTATAGCTGGTCGCTGTTTGTCTGGCTGTCTATCAGAAGGTACACTGTAATATCTCCGTTTTTTGAAAGGACTGGGTTGATTCATTAAAAGGAAACAGACATTATTCCATTATGAATCATTTATAAAAGTGTAGCTCTGGCCTATCAGGGATCCATCCCACTGTATCTTGGATCCCTTTGTCTCTGGCATCAGATGGAACACCTGCAGACAGCTTGAGCCACTTGTGAGCCTGGCTCACTGTAATGACTTTGTTTGAAGTCAGTTGGAGCGTGAAGAAATGCCTGGACTCACCGCAAATGGAATCTCTTTCGGTACACAGAGCCAGGTCTTAAGTCTCAAGGCAGATATTTTATGTCGTTTGGCCCCTCCGTAAGAGGAACCGCCATCATGGAACAGTAGTTCTCTCTTTATTAAGAGCTGGTGGCAGACAGGGGAGTAACAAATAGTGACTCTATTAACTGATATTCTTACCTTAATCAAAGATAAGCTAGTCCCCTCTCCAAATTCCTCCTCTGCTCTCTTACCTGGTTTTCATCCACAGACTTACACCCTGATTTCACTGAATGTGGCCTCAATCCAATGTTGATTGATGGAGATGTCACATCCGGTCTAGGCATACTCCCTCAGTAGTGTCTGAAAGGAACGGGTCAATATTGCAGGATAGCCTGTGGTATTATGGTGCTGTTTACTGATTAAACCATTTGTCTTCTTTATCTCGCCTCTAAACAATACAGAACCTTTAGGATCAATGCATTGGTGCCACTGAGAGCTCAATAACTTAATAGGTGTTTTTTGCTTTACTTTTCAACGCTCTGAATATTGGCCCACCTAATGTATAATTTACATGTTCAATAGCAGCAGTACGTTCCACTTCCCTGAGGTGAGAGTGAGCGAGAGAGATTCGGTACATCACATTCATTAGTAGATGCCTTTTAGCAGGATGGGCTCAGCAGGTCTGGATCTGGCCTCATTTTGGCACGAACAGGGTAACTGAGAGTGCAGAGCAATGGCCTGCACAGCTGCTCTGAGCCAGGCCAATATCTGCATGCGCCAGTCAGACCCTCATCAAAAAGTCCTTCGCTCCCGCCCAGGATTCCTCTACCTGGAGTGAGCATCAAAGCCTCCACCACATAAATTGCCCACTGTTATTTGCCAATGATTCCCATGTTGAAATGCCATAAAAGGTGTGTGGGAACGGTGAGGAGCCAATGGAGGCTGATGTGTTTTAGTTAGGGGAGTGGAAGACCGGGTCAACACATCCTTAGCAATTCAGTTAGTCGCAGAGACAGAGACAGACCTGGTGAAATAAGGGCACAATGGTATGCACTGCTGCTACATGTCATACAGTTTGTTACTATAGCTGTACGTGCCATACAGTTAGTTACTATAGCTGTACGTGCCATACAGTTAGTTACTATGGCTGTACGTGCCATACTGTTAGTTACTATAGCTGTACGTGCCCATATTCAGTGTGTATCTATGCTGTACCGTGCCATACTTGTAGTTACTCATGCCTGAACGTGCCTACAGGTTAGTTACTATGCTGTACGTGCCATACAGTTAGTTACTATGCTGAACGTGTGCATACAGTTAGTTACTATGGCTGAACGTGCCATAATTAGTTACTATGGCTGAGACGTGCGCGTACAGTTAGTTACTATGGCTGAACGTGCCGTACGTAAGTTACTATGGCTGAACGTGCCATACAGTTAGTTACTATGGCTGAAACTGCTACAGTTACGTTACTATGGCTTGAACTGCCGTACAGTTAGTTACTATTCTGAACGTGCTGTCAGTTAGTTACTATGGCTGAGTGCCTACAGTAGTTACTATGGCTGAACGTGCCTACAGTTAGTTACTATGCTGTACGTGCCATACGTTAGTTACTATGGCTGACGTGCCTGGTTAGTTACTAGGTGACGTGCCTTTGTCTAGGAACTAGAACATAGCATTTGTAGCTTGAAATATATAGAGCTATTTAATTGTAGTAAAAATCAAGGGTCTATTGAGAGCTAAGATTATGGCAGCAGTGATGTAGAGGAAATAGCTTTGCACCACAGAGGAAGAAATTGCCTCTGCAGCAGAGCCGTGATAATGCCACGGCACGTGTTAACACATGGTCCTGTGGAAGTGGTGCCATCTGCTGGTGTGACTGAATG
>NC_036860.1:5252074-5254748 GCF_002910315.2 Salvelinus sp. IW2-2015
ATGGTGGTTAAAAATACGTTCCATACGGTTAGTTGCTATGGCTGTACGTGCCATACGGTTAGTTGCTATGGCTGTACGTGCCATACGGTTAGTTGCTATGGCTGTACGTGCCATACGGTTAGTTGACTATGGCTGAACGTGCCATACAGTTAGTTACTATGGCTGAACGTGCCGTACAGTTAGTTACTATGGCTGAACGTGCCGTACAGTTAGTTACTATAGCTGAACGTGCTGTACAGTTAGTTACTATGGCTGAACGTGCCGTACAGTTAGTTACTATGGCTGAACGTGCCGTACAGTTAGTTACTATAGCTGTACGTGCCATACAGTTAGTTACTATGGCTGAACGTGCTGTACAGTTAGTTACTATGGCTGAACGTGCCTTTGTCTAGAAACTAGAACATAGCAGTGTTGTAGCTTGAAATATATAGAGCTATTTAATTGTAGTAAAAATCAAGGGTCTATTGAAAGCTAAGATTATGCTGGCAGGCGTGATGTAGAGTGAAATAGCTTTGCACCACAGAGGAAGAACATTCCCTCTGCAGCAGAGCCGTGATAATGCCACGGCACGTGTTAACACATGGTCTTGTGGAAGTGTGCCATCTGCTGGTGTGACTGATTGGAACAAATAGCCTTTTGCCTTTTGAAATGACTTTAGCAGTTGTTCTTTCGCAATGTGGTGAGTTGGGGCTCCATTTATTTTCTTGGGAAATGACCAGACACTGAAGCTCATACATGTGGGTAGGATATATTTGTATATTATATACTGATGTAATCTCTGATATGTCAACTTGTGGTATTGCTGTTGAGTTGGGTAGTAACCATTTTCAGTATATTTAATCATATTTTTCTTTCTGGAAGGAGGAAGAGGGTGAGGATGCAGACGTCTCCACATCCACCTCGTTCTCCAGTCACAGACTGCCCCCTGGTGCCCACCCACAGCACTACAACAACCCCCGCTACTCTGACATCGGCTACAACGGCCTGGCGCTGCGGCCTGACGCTCACGAGGAGAACCCCGAGAGCATCCTGGACGACCACGTCCAGCGAGTCATGAAGACCCCCGGCTGCCAGTCCCCGGGCACCGGCCGCCACTCCCCCAAGTCCCGCTCACCCGACAGCTTCCCTGCAGGTGGCAAGGTGCCCGGACCTGGCATGCCACTACCCACAGGCCCGGGCAAACAGCCAGCTCGGCTGGGGCCCAAAGGGGAGGCTGCCAGCCACCAATATCACCACAAACACGTGCACCACATCCACCACCCGGGCGGAGGGAAGCCCAAAGAGCAGGTGGAGGCTGACGCAGCGATGAGGGTCAATGGTAACTTCCACTTGGGGATGGAGCAGCACAACTATGGGTCCAAGTCTCGCAACTATGCTGACAGCATGGGCCCCAGCCCGATGGATCCTATGGGCTACAGGTACGCACAGAAGCACACAGCCTCTTCATGTCTCTTTGAATTATGTTTTTAGTTCTTCCATGTCTACGTTTTTTTTTAACACTTGCTGTTAACGTTGTTGTCCTTTTAATCATACCATTTCCGTAGTAGCAAAGGTAGCACGCTATCGAAGCGGCCATTTAAGAAGGCTGAGGAGGTGCGGACCTTTGAGGTGCCCGTGCCTCCAGAGGACGTGGAGAGGAACCAGAAGATCCTCCAGTGGATGATGGAGGGAGAGGCGGTCCGCAACAAGAAGAGCCCCTACGGGTGAGTTCCGGCTTTATGGGTGACCCCTAGCTGTCTTTCCCACGTAGGGAATCGGTAACGTACAACCACAGAGATGCAAGTCAATTGAATTAACTCGGATCTGTATTATGGTGGTATGTGTACATTTGGGTCAAACAATGACAAGGATGTCTCCCAGGAGCACCACAGGGTCCAAGAAAACCCAGTCGGGCCACGAGGTGTCGCGGCCCAGCTCRGTGGAGCGTCCRGGGGCAGTGCATCCTTGGGTCAGCGCCCAGCTGCGGAACAYTGTGCAGCCCTCACACCCCTTCATCCAGGACCCCACRATGCCCCCCAACCCGGCCCCSAARCCCCTCACCCAGCTGGAGGAGGCTAGGAGGAGACTGGAGGAGGAGAAGAAGAAGACGGGGACCTTACAGACCAAACAGAGGTGAGTCGGCGTTACCTGGGGAGGAAGGGAGAGGTCTCTGTCACAGCCTGGATCTTCATGTCATGTCTAGCCACCCGTTGTATTGTTGTAGTGATTGTGACAGCCATGTGACTGAATCACCAAACTCATCCTTTTGATAATACAGGCAAAAAAGGAATAACGTTATCGAAAAGTAATGTTTGTGCTGAAACAGCAAATGTTGAGGTGAACTGAGGCATGACAGAGTCTCAGACTTCTAAAGAATGAAATATTCTTCCCTTTTTCTTCTTCACTTTTCTCACTGATCAAACCCCATTTTGAGTAGCGTGATGCACTGACCAACCTTGTTTTACATTTTCATTGCACATCTGTGCATGATCACTGGTGTGTGTATCCTGGTTGGTGTGGCCCTGTGGCTGGTCCGTGTCTAACTCCCAGGGTTGTTGGGTCCTTCAGGTATGTGATGGAAGTGATCCAGCGGGGGCGCACTGCCGCCAGGCCCGCCCTGTTCCCACCGCTCAGCGTGGTGCCTGCCGCCAGGCCCGCCCTGTTCCCACCGCTCAGCGTGGTGCCTGCCGCCAGG
>NC_036860.1:5255186-5259035 GCF_002910315.2 Salvelinus sp. IW2-2015
GAGCCGGTGGGTACAGGGCGGGCCTGGGGGCAGGCCCCACGCTGAGGCGGGTGGGAACAGGGGGGCCTGGCGCCAGGCACGACGCTGAGTACAGGGCGGGCCTGGCGGCAGGCACCAACGCTGAGCGGTGGGAACAGGCGGGGCCTGCGTCAGGCAACCACGCTGAGCGTGGGGAAGCAGGCGGGCCTGGGGCAGGCACCCAACGCTGAGGCGGTGGGTTACAGGGGGGCCTGGCGGCAGGCCACCACGCTGAGTGCGGTGAAACAGGGGCCTGGGGCAGGCACCACCTGAGGCACACGCTGAGTAGGCAGGCACTCACGCTGAGAAGGCGGCCTGGCGGCACACCACGCTGAGCCGGTGGAACAGGCGGGGCCTGGCGGCAGGCACATGGTGTAGGGTGGGAAAGAACAGGGCGGGCCTGGCGGCAGGCACAGCTGAGCGGTGGGAACAGGGCGGGCCTGGCGGCAGGCACCACCTGAGGCGGTGGGTACACAGCGTGGTGCCTGCCGCCAGGCCCGCCCTGTTCCCACCGCTCAGCGTGGTGCCTGCCGCCAGGCCCGCCCTGTTCCCACCGCTCAGCGTGGTGCATGCCGTCTCTGACACGGAGCTGTCCGAGTACGTCCAGTCTGGTTTACCCCAGTAGCCCTTAACACCCATCCCATTGGTCACAGCAGCACCCAAACCCCCATCCCATTGGTCACTGCAGCACCCCACCTCACCACCTCCTCCCATGTCTATCACCAGCAGCATCCAGACCCGACTGCTCTGTATCTGCACAGCCAAACAGAGGCCTGTCTGTATGACTAGACTCCATAGAGATTAATTGAGGCATACATGTTTGATTACTGGCATTAATACTTGTATCCCCATATTCTAGTTGTAGTTTCCTGTACAATAACATCTGTGTGTAGTTTAGTTTTTTGTCAATTATAAATTCATATTTGAACTGATTATTTGCTCATGTATGCGTGGGGATTAGAATAATCAGTCTCACCTCTTCAGCCATTTCTTAGTCAGACAGTAATCCGTAGCTGCAGGGTCAGGGCTAAGACGGTGGATGGCAGTGAGAATGATCATACCTCTAGCTTCACACTGGTAAGCAGAGGGGATGAGAGGGATTAGAATGATATTAAGTGGAGAGAGATGGGGAAGATAGAACTGGAGGACAGGGAGGGAGGTAGCAGGAGGCAGCAGCTAGGGAGAGGTGTACTGTAAGCTGCGTGGGGCGAGAATGCAGAGCTTTGATGTTCTCTGTGTGAAGCTGCAGTCTGTTTGATGTTCCGTGGCTTCTTCCTCCGATGGACAGTTTAGTGATGAAGGGGGACAGGATAGCTGCAGTAAGGAGCAGATGAAAGCTTGGCTATCCTGGCATAGCCCCTGAGCCTCTACCACCCCATCCTATCACTGGGCCTCCACCACCTCACCCCACTCCATCAAACCCAACAACAGGCCCGTGGGCATGCAGTTGGAACACTATTTACTGTAGTAGCCTGCTCCCTGCTGGTAGCATTTGGGCATAACACGTCTTCATCACAATCCCATTTAAACTCTGAGCATTTCCTTGCTTGAACAACATTACCTCCAAGAACTCTGATTGATAAATTATGACTTTCCCTGGACAAGGTCCTTAGGGCAATATTACCTGTACCGGGAGTGCTCAATTTGATAGCATTTTAGAGAAAATCAATGCTGTAAGGTCACACATTGTGGATCATGAAGTATTCAAATCATGAAACTGATTCTTTGAATTTGTTTGTCAAACATATTTTGCATTTATTGGTTGTCTCCTTTTTGGCAGACCTCTGGAAATCAAACTAAGGGCCCCACTAGGGGTCCCCGGCCCCCTGGTTGATTATGCTTCGCCACCTAAACAGTCTGCATTGCAACTCTGGTGGCTGTCACAGCCAAAACATTTATAAGTTATAAAGAGGGAGTATGAGTGACTTGAAATCTTGTTTTCTTACATCAGATTCTGACTGAGAGGAAATTATACCTCGATGTCAGAATTCCCCCCCCCCCCCACTCTTACTCTGTCAAATGATCAGAGCTTGGAGTTCTGCCTTGGTCTTTGAAACATCTCATTTGAAAGATGAAAGGAAGCCTTGACTTGACAAATTGAATGAACCTCTTTCTTGTTTGTTTGCAGACATAAAGTGACGAAGAAGCCCGCGTGTGAGAACATTACGGTGGCCTACTACTTCTGTGGGGAGCCCATCCCGTACAGGACGTCGGTCAAAGGTCGCATGGTCATGCTGGGCCAGTTCAAAGAGCTGCTGACTAAGAAAGGAAGCTACAGGTGAGGTCACGACTCTACCTGGTGAGGCACAGGACACTAGATTTACAGGATGATGTTATGTAACATTTTAGTCTATTGAACTCTGAAGTCCTTGAAATTGAATATCATGTTTTTGTCGTGTTTATGGTAATGTGGAAAATGATGAACCACATTCCAAAGTAAATTTTTTGTCTTATGTAAATTTGGTGCATAATAAATAAAGCTTTTTCAATGCACTTGAACTAACAACCAACTGTTCTCTATCCAACCGACTCTAGGTATTTTTTCAAGAAGGTAAGCAATGACTTTGGGGTGGTGTTCGAAGAGGTACGCGAAGATGATGCTATCCTGCCCATCTTTGAGGAGAAGATCATTGGGAAAGTGGAAAAGATTGATTGATTGACATGGAGGTGGAGAGAAAGGAGACGTTCACAAAGTCGGCCTGCGCTGGAGCTATCGATGGATGAGCTGTTCACTTGAGAGAGACAGAGAGAAAGTGTTTGATTAGAGGGAGGATTGGCAGTGGAGAAAAGGTACGGAGTAAGTCGCTACAGGAGGGAATGGATGAAAGGAGGAGAAAATGAGAGGAGTGCATAGTGGTCACTGTGGGAGACACTCATGACTCCAAGGCTTTCATATCTGCTCAGTGCCACTGCATTGTGCAGACAGAGTAGGAAAGCATTGGACTAAAAAAAAAGCAGACATTCTCTCCTTCAGTGTCTTTCTGTAAGTGTAATGTAATGTAGCATTGTACAATTTGACGAGAAGAAAAATGCTATGAATCTGCTTACTAAAGCAGCATATTATTTTTGATATGACGTATCAGAAGGTATCCTTTCTAATGTAACCAAGCGTGTCATTTTTATGTGTTGGTACCAGATGTGTACAGTTTAAAACATAACGATAAAGTTTTATATTATCTATTTAAATATTTTGAAAAAAAGCAGTCGTTTTAATCCTTTTAAAGCAGTGGCGCTGTTCCAATTCCACGAGATCCAAGTGTTTTGACAGGGCTGTTTTTCAAGTATTGTTGGAACTATTATACAGCCCCATGTTCTACCAAGTGCTTTTTACAGGAACACTCAACCTTGCCAGTCCTCTAAAGTTAAGTGGTATTGAGTTATCATGCTGCACTTATCACTCACTGTATTATGCATTAGTGTCAATGGAGCAAAATGAAAAGGAATGCCTTCTTGAGGTTGCCCTTAACTGATTCTGCCTTCATGTTTTGTGTTTTTCAATTAGGAAGGGACTCCCCGGCAGTAGCTCGATCTGTGTACAATGTACTGTACTCTGAGGTCTCTTAACTTTCCCCATAGTGTACGTGTGTATGCACATCACATTAAATACATTATTATACCCATACCTGCAGACATCTGCCAACTTAAATTGATCCCCACTATGTTCAGTAACTTTTAGATTTTGCTACAGTTCGGTCTTAATCGTAGCAGATCAGCGCAGAAAATAACATCTTTGATCAGAGATAATCACAACCAGTTGTGTACATGCTACTGACAGTTCAGATCCAGATTCTATTTACAGTCTAGAGCTTTTGTAGGCATTTAAGACCAGAG
>NC_036860.1:5262675-5357303 GCF_002910315.2 Salvelinus sp. IW2-2015
GCAGCTTAATTGAAAAAGTAAGATCATTAGTGTGTTCTCCAGCAGTGCCTAAAACTAGCCAGACCAAATCAAAAGAAATAGGCCTTCATTAGTGGGTGCCACAGCTCCAAGAGATATATAAATATACTATACAGTTGAAGTCGGAGGTTTACATACACCTTAGCCAAACACATTTAAACTCAGTTTTTCACAATTCCTGACATTTAATCCTAGTATAAATTCCCTGTCTTATGTCAGTTAGGATCACCACTTTATTTTAAGAATGTGAAATGTCAGAATAATAGTAGAGAGAATGATTTATTTCAGCTTTTATTTCTTTCATCACATTCCCAGTGGGTCAGAAGTTTACATACACTCAATTAGTATTTGGTAGCATTGCCTTTAAATTGTTTAACTTGGGTCAAATGTTTCGGGTAGCCTTCCACAAGCTTCACACAATAAGTTGGGTGAATTTGGGCCCATTCCTTCTGACAGAGCTGGTGTAACTGAGTCAGGTTGTAGGCCTCCTTACTCGCACACGCTTTTTCAGTTCTGCCCACAAATTTTCTATAGGTTTGAGGTCAGGGCTTTGTGATGGCCACTCCAATACCTTGACTTTGTTGTCCTTAAGCCATTTTGCCACAACTTTGAAAGTATGATTGGGGTCATTGTCCATTTGGAAGACCCATTTGTGACCAAGCTTTAACTTCCTGACTGATGTCTTGAGATGTTGCTTCAATATATCCACATAATTTTCCTTCCTCGTGATGCCATCTGTTTTGTGAAGTGCACCAGTCCCTCCTGCAGCAAAGCACCCCCACAACATGATGCTGCCACCCCCCGTGCTTCACGGTTGGGATGGTGTTCAAATCAGATTTATTTATATAGCCCTTCTTACATCAGCTGATATCTCAAAGTGCTGTACAGAAACCCAGCCTGAAACCCCAAACAGCAAGCAATGCAGATGAAGAAGCACGGTGGCTAGGAAAAACTCCCTAGAAAGGCCAAAACCTAGGAAGAAACCTAGAGAGGAACCAGGCTATGAGGGGTGGCCAGTCCTCTTCTGGCTGTGCCGGGAGGAGATTATAACAGAACATGGCCAAGATGTTCAAATGTTCATAAATGATCATCATGGTCAAATAATAATAATCACAGTAGTTGTCGTGGGTGCAACAAGTCAGCACATCAGGAGTAAATGTCAGTTGGCTTCAGCTTTCATAGCCGATCATTAAGAGTATCTCTACCGCTCCTGCTGTCTCTAGAGAGTTGAAAACAGCAGGTCTGGGACAGGTAGCACGTCCGGTGAACAGGTCAGGGTTCCATAGCCGCAGGCAGAACAGTTGAAACTGGAGCAGCAGCACGAAAGTGTCCCCAGGTGGACTGGGGACACCAAGGAGTCATCTTGCCAGGTAATCCTGAGGCATGGTTCTAGGGCTCAGGTCCTCCGAGAGAGAGAGAGAAAGAAAGAAAGAAAGAATTAGGGAGAGCATACTTAAATTCACACAGGACACCGGATAAGACAGGAGACGTACTCCAGATATAACAGACTGACCCTAGCCCCCCGACACATAAACTACTGCAGCATAAATACTGGAGGCTGAGACAGGAAGGGTCAGGAGACACTGTGGCCCCATCCGATGATACCCCCAGACAGGGCCAAACAGGCAGGATATAACCCCACCCACTTTGCCAAAGCACAGCCCCCACACCACTAGAGTGATACCTTCAACCACCAACTTACCATCCTGAGACAAGGCCGAGTATATCCCACAAAGATCTCCGCCACGGCACAACCCAAGGGGTGGCGTCAACCCAGACAGGAAGATCACGTCAGTGACTCAACCCACTCAAGTGCCGCACCCCTCCTAGGGACTGCATGGAAGAGCACCAGTAAGCCAGTGACTCAGCCCATGTAATAGGGTTAGAGGTAGAGAATCCCAGTGGAGAGAGGGGAACCGGCCAGGCAGAGACAGCAAGGGCGGTTCGTTGCTCCAGAGCCTTTCCGTTCACCTTCACACTCCTGGGCCAGACTACACTCAATCATATGACCTACTGAAGAGATGAGTCTTCAGTAAAGACTTAAAGGTTGAGACCGAGTCTGCGTCTTTCACATGGATAGGCAGACCATTCCATAAAAATGGAGCTCTATAGGAGAAAGCCCTGCCTCCAGCTGTTTGCTTAGAAATTATAGGGACAATTAGGAGGCCTGCGTCTTGTGACCGTAGCGTACGTCTAGGTATGTACGGCAGGACCAAATCGGAAAGATAGGTAGGAGCAAGCCCATGTAATGCTTTGTAGGTTAGAAGTAAAACCTTGAAATCAGCCCTTGCCTTAACAGGAAGCCAGTGTAGGGAGGCTAGCACTGGAGTAATATGATCACATTTTTTGGTTCTAGTCAGGATTCTAGCAGCTGTATTTAGCACTAACTGAAGTTTATTTAGTGCTTTATCCGGGTAGCCGGGAAGTAGAGCATTGCAGTAGTCTAACCTAGAAGTAACAAAAGCATGGATTAATTTTTCTGCATCATTTTTGGACAGAAAGTTTCTGATTTTTGCAATGTTACGAAGATGGAAAAAAGCTGTCCTTGAAACAGTCTTGATATGTTCYTCAAAAGAGAGATCAGYGTCCAGAGTAACYCCGAGGTCCTTCACAGTTTTATTTGAGACGACTGTACAACCATCAAGATTAATTGTCAGATTCAACAGAAGATCTCTTTGTTTCTTGGGACCTAGAACAAGCATCTCTGTTTTGTCCGAGTTTAAAAGTAGAACGTTTGCAGCCATCCACTTCCTTATGTCTGAAACACAGCCTTCTAGCGAGGGCAATTTTGGGGCTTCACCATGTTTCATTGAAATGTACAGCTGTGTGATATCCACATGGCAGTGAAAGTTAACATTATGTTTTCAAATGACATCCCCAAGAGGTAAAATATATAGTGAAAACAATAGTGGTCCTAAAATGGAACCTTGAGGAACACCGAAATTTACAGTTGATTTGTCAGAGGACAAACCATTCACAGAGACAAACTGATATCTTTCCGACAGATAAGATCTAAACCATGCCAGAACTTGTCCGTGTAGACCAATTTGGGTTTCCAATCTCTCCAAAAGAATGTGGTGATCGATGGTATCAAAAGCAGCACTAAGGTCTAGGAGCACGAGGACAGATGCAGAGCCTCGGTCTGACGCCATTAAAATGTAATTTACCACCTTCACAAGTGCAGTCTCAGTGCTATGATGGGGTCTAAAACCAGACTGAAGCATTTCGTATACATTGTTTGTCTTCAGGAATGCAGTGAGTTGCTGCGCAACAGCTTTTTCTAAACTTTTTGAGAGGAATGGAAGATTCGATATAGGCCGATAGTTTTTTATATTTTCTGGGTCAAGGTTTGGCTTTTTCAAGAGAGGCTTTATTACTGCCACTTTTAGTGAGTTTGGTACACATCCGGTGGATAGAGAGCCGTTTATTATGTTCAACATAGGAGGGTCAAGCACAGGAAGCAGCTCTTTCAGTAGTTTAGTTGGAATAGGGTCCAGTATGCAGCTTAAAGGTTTAGAGGCCATGATTATTTTCATCATTGTGTCAAGAGATATAGTACTAAAACACTTTAAGTGTCTCTCTTGATCCTAGGTCCTGGCAGAGTTGTGCAGACTCAGGACAACTGAGCTTTGGAGGAATATGCAGATTTAAAGAGTCCGTAATTTGCTTTCTAATGATCATGATCTTTTCCTCAAAGAAGTTCATGAATTTATTACTGCTGAAGTGAAAGCCATCCTCTCTTGGGGAATGCTGCTTTTTAGTTAGCTTTGCAACAGTATCAAAAATAAATTTCGGATTGTTCTTATTTTCCTCAATTAAGTTGGAAAAATAGGATGATCGAGCAGCAGTGAGGGTGAGCAGTGAGAAGTGAGCTCTTCGATACTGTACGGTACTGTCTTTCCAAGCTAGTCGGAAGACTTCCAGTTTGGTGTGAGCCATTTCCGTTCCAATTTTCTGGAAGCTTGCTTCAGATCTCGAGTATTTTCTGTATACCATGGAGCTAGTTTCTTGTCCCCATGTTCTTCGGCTTGCAAGCCTCCCCCTTTTTCCTCCAAACATAACGATGGTCATTATGGCCAAACAGTTCTATTTTTGTTTCATCAGACCAGAGGACATTTCTCCAAAAAGTACGATCTCTGTCGAGAATGTGCAGTTGCAAACCGTAGTCTGGCTTTTCTTTTTTATGGCTGTTTTGGAGCAGTGGCTTCTTCCTTGCTGAGCGGCCTGTCAGGTTATGTCGCTATAGAACTTGTTTTACTGTGGATATACTGTAGATACTTTTTTACCTGTTTCCTCCAGCATCTTCACAGGGTCCTTTGCTGTTGTTCTGAGATTGATTTGCACTTTTCGCACCAAAATACGTTCATCTCTAGGAGAAAGAACGCGTCTCCTTCCTGAGCGGTATGACGGCTGCGTGGTCCCATGTTGTTTATACTTGCGTACTATTTATTTGTACAGATGAACGGGGTACTTTCGGGCGTTTGGAAATTGCTCCCAAGGATGAACCAGACTTGTGGAGGTCTACAATTGTTTTCTGAGGTCTTGGCTGATTTCTTTAGATTTTCCCATGATGTCAAGCAAAGAGGTACTGAGTTTGAAGGTAGGCCTTGAAATACATCCAGAAGTACACCTCCAATTGACTCAAATGATGTCAATTAGCTTATCAGAAGCTTCTGAAGCCATGACATAATTTTCTAGAATTTTCCAAGCTGTTTAAAGGCACAGTCAACTTAGTGTATGTAAACTTCTGACCCACTGGAATTGTGATACAGTGAGTTATAAGTGAAATAATCTGTCTGTAAACAATTGTTTAAAATTACTTGTGTCATGCACAAAGTAGATGTCCTAACCAACTTGCCAAAACTATAGTTTGTTAACAGGATGAATGACTCCGACCTAAGTGTATGTAAACTTCCGACTTCACTGTATATATCCAAGTTGTTTTGCAAAAACCTTGCACTTCACAGCCTTTTGCAATGAACATCAATTCGAGGTTGTCTGTAATGATCAGACGTGTGCTTTTCTTCTCACTTCTGATGGAGACTGTGTTCTTCCCAAACCTGTTTGATCTCTCTCACACCATCCCAGTGAATTACTTGCTTTGTCTTCTGGAGTTATGTCCTTTTCCAGCATCCTTGGTTCTTTAACATGGACTAGTGTAAGTCTACTGCGTTTTGTCAGACCATGGTGTTCTTCATTGTCTTGACACATGCACACAAGCAGCAGGATGCACCTGCTTAAAGCATGAACATGCACTGACATGCACTTACTGTAGCTAAAGAAAGGCCACACTGAAACGTTGGCTAGGCTGGTGACTTCATATACAGCTATATCAGTATGTCATTGTACACATTGTACATGCTGTGCTTAGTATGGAGACCTGGACTGGACTGTACATCAAAAGTCAGAAATGAATGTCAGCCTGTCAGGTCACTATTGTCCAATGTTCCAGGCTAGTGGAAGGTAAATGCCAGTCCAATCTCCTTTCAGGCATAACCTTCCATACAATACCACACTGCCTCACGTACTTTACAGGGTCATAGACCTATAAATGGAACATGTCCTTTGTATGTAACACCCAAGTAGGCAATGTTCTGACGGAGAAACCAGTAATGACTGGGAGCAGTGTGTGAGAAACAGAGAGAGAGAGAGGGAGGGGAGGGAGGGAAGGATAATGTATTTTTATTGCATGCAGTCCTTGTATTGCTGACTAATTTATGCATGTTTTAGATTGCAGCACAGCGGTCAATAAATCCCACTGAACCTGAGAGTCTGAAATCCCCATGATAACCAAATTTAGACACTCATAATTTATTTAATCACGATACATCCTTTAAAAGTAAATGTCAAAATGGCCTCCATCAAGATACCATGGTGAAGATATGCTCTCATTAAATCAATTATTGCTTGTCGTTAGACTGTGTCAGGACTCCCATTCTGCATTCACACCGTTATACAGTCGCTGTTGTTGTGTGTGGGGGTGTATCCAGTGTTGAGAATCACTGGCGTCTAAAGCACACATAAAAAGCAGCTGTGCACTTTACTCCCACCCAACAGAACAGTATGCCTAATTAGACTCAGTCAATTCATCATGCATGGCCGAGAGGAATGCACAGACAGCAGCACACACAGGACGTCCCTTGTGTAGAAAATACACAATTGCAGTACTTGTTGTTTATGACATATTCTGCTTAATGTTTATGGGCAGCTAAATAGAACCATGCAAAATATGTATAGGTGTCAATAAAGCTGTCAACTGTGTACGAACTGTGTTCAATGTACCATGGATATGACAAAAGAAAAATGGGTAAAGGAATGGAGAAATGTCAGTTCTGTGCTGGTGTGAAAAACAGCATTGATGAAACCACAACGTAAACAGGCAGACCGTGAACCTACTTCCAAGTGGTCAAACCAGTCAATAACCCAATGGCTGTGTCAAACTAATTGCAACATGCATCTTTTCTAACTACGCCATAGTAACGACAGGTTCAGTTGAGCTATTTTCTGCTGTATATTTTCCCACTGCATGGGGTTGTGTTAATTGTTGTGAAAACGTCTTAATGTGACTCAGCTCAGCCCCTTCATTTCCTAACCATTTCCGAGACTTGTAACATGAATTGTTGTATTTGTATTTATTAAGGATCCCCATTAAAACTCTTCCTGCAACATTAAGGCAGTTATATACAATAAAAAATATTACATGACACTACATGTGTTAGTTGAGAATTATCTGTTAATTGAATGATTAGAATATTCCTCCCTGAAACATATAATTGTATGGAATTGATTATAATGTATAAAATCATAATCAATAAATGTGTAGTCCTAGTCAGAATTAGGGTAAAACAATATGCCTTTAGGGTATTTTAAACACAGACTGTCTGAGCTCGGTGCCGACCTGACTAGAGATTTGGGAGAGAACGGGGAGTACGTCTCAAGGACAAGGTCTCCCTAATCTCTGTCGGCTGGGTAGTGAGACAGTGTGTGCGTAGTAGGACATTGTGTGAGTATGGTTGTGTGAATGTGTGTGCGTGGGTGGGAAGTCAGTATAAAATGAATTGTTTTGTATTATTGACGTCAGAACGTTCCCGTGAATAAACCTTTTTGACTATTTTAGCTGGGCCTCCGTCTGTTTCATTCGACCAGGATCTTACAAATTCTGGTTTGCAGACTGAGTAATATAATTAAATTGGGTTATGTACCTGGAGAACATCATTCTCTTATCAACACGTCATAACACTTTTCACAACACATTAAGTGTGTGCCCTCAGGCCACTACTACCACATATCTACAACACAAAATCCATGTGTACGTGTGTGTAGGGTGCATGTGTTAGCATGTGTATGCGTGTGTCTGTGCCTGTGTGTGTATCTTCACAGGCCCCGCTGTTCCATAAGGTGTATTTTCATCTTCATTTTTTTTTTAAATCTGACTCTACTGTTTGCATCAGTTACCTGATGTGGAAAAAAGTTTCATGTAGCCATTGCTCTATGTAGTACTGTGCACCTCCCATAGTCTGTTCTGGACATTTAAGGGCCAGCCTTGCTGCCCTGTTCTGAGTCAATTGTAATTTTTGTGGCACCTGACCACACGACTGGAAAGTAGTCCAGGTGCGACAAAGCTAGGGCCTGTAGGACCTGCCTTGTTGAAAATGAATCCTAAATCAAATAATATGAACATGTTAAGATTTTATTGTATATTCATTCGACCCGCTGCATTGTGTTTTGACGTGTGCGTATG
This sequence comes from Salvelinus sp. IW2-2015, assembly GCF_002910315.2. Classification (NCBI taxonomy): domain Eukaryota; kingdom Metazoa; phylum Chordata; class Actinopteri; order Salmoniformes; family Salmonidae; genus Salvelinus; species Salvelinus sp. IW2-2015. The sequence goes on from NC_036860.1 coordinate 5,270,435, forward strand.
ACAACTGCTTGTTTTCATGACTTGCTCTCAAGTCATTTTCAGAACACTCTCAGTTCAGGATACTCTGTTCAAAGTGCAGCACTCCAGCATATCACACATTTCTCACGGCTTGAGAAATGTCAAATCAATTAAAAACACACTGGTGTCCTGGATACATCATGAAAAGGCTTTAATAAAGAAAGACATTTGTGGAAGGTCTGTGACAGTGTTTCCCAACCCTGGTCCTCGAGTACCCCCAACAGTACACAGTTTCGTTGTAGCCCTTGGAAACACTGGTCTATGAAATCAGGTCCCTCGTAATATCGGGGTTCGGATAGAGGTTGAGTCAGATATTCTCAGGGATCCATCAATTCTTGGAGAGGTCATGTAAAACATTTATAATTGTGTTATAAACCATAATATCACATCAAAAGGGCTTTATTCACGGGATGTCATTAGTGATGGAAGTGATGGCTGTGACTGATATTTCACCTCCACTATGTTTTTCATACAGTGATGGCCATCAATTTTTCAGACTCTTTGGTTTTCTGATCACACCTGCAGTCATAGCTGCTGCTGTATCAGTCTTAGCTGCTGCTGCTGTATCAGTCTTAGCTGCTGCAGGCTATTGAAGCGATACAGAATCAAGACTACTCTTTTGCTTTCATCCAGACTACAGCATATAAACCACAGGTGTGTTTGAGTGCTCTTCAAGTGTTGTGAGTGCTAAGAATTTTGCCCTCTTCGTTCCACATTATCTTTCCCACTGATGTTGCCATATATGGATGTTTAGGGGTAATGTTTCTAATCTGACGATTATCTAATCTCATCCTGCCTCTTACACCTTTTGCTTTGTTTCATTTTTGCTGTTCTCTTTTTGTACGCATGGTATCCCTTTTCAATCTCATCATCTTCCTAAACCACTGTAGAATATTGATCGAGCTGTTATCTCTCTCTTTCTCTCTCTCCTTCTCTCTCTTCTCTCTCTCGCTCTCTCTTTCTCTCTCTCTCTCTCTCTCTCTCTCTCTCTCTCTCTCTCCTCTCTCTCTCGCTCTCTCTCTCTCTCTCTCTCTCTCTCTCTCTCTCTCTCTCTCTTCTCTCTCTCCTCTTTTCTCTCTCTCTCTCTCTCTCTCTCTCTCTCTCTCTCTCTCTTTCTCTCTCTTCTCTCTCTTCTCTCTCTCTCTCTCTTTCTCTCTCTCTCTCTCTCTCCTTCTCTCTCTCTCGTTTCTCTCTCTCTCTCTCTCTCTCTTCTCTCTCTCTCTCTCTCTCTCTCTCTCTCTCTCTCTCTCTCTCTCTCTCTCTCTCTCTCTCTCTCTCTCTCCTCCTCCCTCCCCCCTCTCCCTCGCCTGTTATCTCTCTCTCTCTCTCTCTCTCTCTCTCTCTCTCTCTCTCTCTCTCTCTCTCTCTCTCTCTCTCTCTCTCTCCTCTCTCTCTTCTCTCTCTCTTGCTCTCTCTCTCTCTCTCTCTTCTCTTCTCTTCTCTCTCTCTCTCTCTCTCTCTCTCTCTCCTCTCTCTTCCCTCTGCCTCTCTCTCTTCAATCCCTCAGCACTTGAGCTGCAGTATTCCAATGCTCTCCATACTTCATTTCCACTCCATCTCAGCCCTCACCACACTCTTTCTGCTTCAGAATATTGAACTTCAAGAGCTATCTTCTTTTACCCCATCTATTTCCTCTCATTTTCATTTCTTCTTGGCCTGATATTCCCTTGTGGCAGACAGAATGGCTTCAACATTTTTACTCTCAAAGCTCTGGATTTCAGTCTTGCTCCTTAATGTGTAGCCAGTGTTTCATAGATTTTTTATTTTTATTTCACTTTATTTAACAGTAGGCAAGTTGAGAACAACAGTTCTCATACATTTACGACTGCGACCTGCCAAGATAAAGCAAAGCAGTTCGACACATACAAACAACACAGAGTTACACATGGAGTAAAACAACATACAGTCAATAATACAGTAGAAAATAAGTATATATATACAATGTGAGCAAATGAGGTGAGATAAGGGAGGTAAAGGCAAAAAAAAGGCCATGGTGGCGAAGTAAATAAACAATATAGCAAGTAAAACACTGAATGGTAGATTTGCAGTGGAAGAATGTGCAAAGTAGAAATATAAAAAATGGGTGCAAAGGACCAAGATAAATAATAAATAAATACAGTAGGGGAAGAGGGGTTGTTCGGGCTAAATTATAGATGGGCTATGACAGGTGAGTAATCTGTGAGCTGCTCTGACAGCTGGTGCTTAAAGCTAGTGAGGGAGATAAGTGTTTCCAGTTTCAGAGATTTTTGTAGTTCGTTCCAGTCATTGGTAGCAGAGAACTGGAAGGAGATGCGGCCAAAAGAGGAATTGTGTTTGGGGGTGACCAGAGAGAATAACCTGCTGGAGCGCGTGCTACAGGTGGGTCTGCTATGGTGACCAGCGAAACTGAGATAAGGGGGGACTTTCCCTAGCAGGGTCTTGTAGATGACCTGGAGCCAGTGGGTTTGGCGACGAGTATGAAGCGAGGGCCAGCCAACGAGAGAGTACAGGTCGCAGTGGTGGTAGTATATGGGCTTTGGTGACAAAACGGATGGCACTGTGATAGACTGCATCCAATTTGTTGAGTAGGTATTGAGGCTATTTTGTAAATGACATCGCCGAAGTCGAGGATCGGTAGGATGGTCAGTTTTACGAGGGTATGTTTGGCAGCATGAGTGAAGATGCTTTGTTGCGAAATAGGAAGCAAATTCTAGATTTAATTTGGATTGGAGATGTTTGATGTGAGTCTGGAAGGAGAGTTTACAGTCTAACCAGACACCTAGGTATGTAGTTGTCCACATATTTTAAGTCAGAACCGTCCAGAGTAGTGATGCTGGACGGCGGGCAGGTGCAGGCAGTATTGTGAAGAGCATGCATTTAGTTTTACTTGTATTTAAGAGCAGTTGGAGCACGGAAGTAGAGTGTATGGCATTGAATCTCATCTGGAGGGTTGTAACACAGTGTCCAAAGAAGGGCTAGAAGTATACAGAATGGTGTCATCTGCGTAGAGGTGGATCAGAGACTCACCAGCAGCAAGAGACGACATCATTAGATATACAGAGAAGAGAGTCGGCCCAAGAATTGAACCCTGTGGCACACCCATAGAGACTGCCAGAGGCCCGGACAACAGGCCCTCGATTTGATACACTGAACTCTATCAGAGAATAGTTGTTGAACCAGGCGAGCAATCATTTGAGAAACCAAGGCTATCGAGTCTGCCGATGAGGATGTGGTGACTGACAGAGTCGAAAGCCTTGGCCAGGTCAATGAATACGGCTGCACGTAGTGTTTCTTATCGATGGCGTTAAGATATCGTAGGACCTTGAGCGTGGCTGAGGTCATGTCGAAATGGTCGGTAATCTTTGTTGACTTGGCTTTCGAAGACCTTAGAAAGGCAGGTAGATAGATATAGGTCTGTAGGGGATGACCGCAGCTGCTTTCCAATCTTTGGGAATCTCAGATGACACGAAAGAGAGGTTGAACAGGTTAGTAATAGGGGTTGCAACAATTTCGGCAGATAATTTGAGAAAGAAAGGGTCCAGATTGTCTAGCCCGGCTGATTTTAGGGGTCCAGATTTGCAGCTCTTTCAGAACATCAGCTGACTGGATTTGGGAGAAGGAGAAATGGGGAAGGCTTGGGCGAGTTGCTGTGGGGGTGCAGTGCTGTTGACCGGAGGGTAGGACCAGGTGGAAAGCATGGCCAGCCGTAGAGAAATGCTTATTGAAATTCTCAATTATAGTGGATTTATCGGTGGTGACAGATTTCCTATCCTCAGTGCAGTGGGCAGCTGGGAGGAGGTGTTCTTATTCTCCATGGACTTTACAGTGTCCCAAAACCTTTTTGAGTTTGTGTTGCAGGAAGCAAAATTCTGCTTGAAAAAGCTAGCCTTGGCTTCTAACTGCCTGTGTATATTGATTTCTAACTTTCATGAAAAGTTGCATTCACGGGGCTGTTCGATGCTAATGCAGAACGCATAGGATGTTTTTTGTTTGTTAAGGGCAGTCAGTCTGAGAGAACACAGCTATATCTGTTCCTGGTTCTAAATTTCTTGAATGGGCATGCTTATTTAAGATGGTGAGAAGGCATTTAAAAAAAATAAACCAGGCATCCTCTACTGACGGGATGAGTCAATATCCTTCCAGGATACACGGGCCAGGTCGATTAGAAAGGCCTGCTTGCTGAAGTGTTTCAGGGAGCGTTTGACAGTATTAGTGGAGTCGTTTGACCGCTGACCCATTACGGATGCAGGCAATGAGGCAGTGATCGCTGAATCTTGTTTTGAAAAACAGCAGAGTGTATTAGAGGGCAAGTTGTTAGGATATATCTATGAGGTGCCCGTGTTTACGGCTTGGTGGTACCTGGTAGTTCATTGATAATTTGTGTGAGATTGAGGCATCAAGCTTAGATTGTAGGATGGCTGGGTGTTAAGCATGTCCCAGTTTAGTCACCTAGCAGCACGAGCTCTGGAAGATAGATGGGGGCAATCAGTTCACATATGGTGTCAGAAGCACAGCTGGCAGAGGGTGCTCTATAGCAGCGGCAACCGGTGAGAGACTTGTTTTTAGAGAGGTGGATTTTTAAAAGTAGAAGTTCAAATTGTTTGTGTACAGACCTGGATAGTAGGACAGAACTCTGCAGGCTATCTCTGCAGTAGATTGCAACACCGCTGTCACGTTCCTGACCTATTTTCTGTTGTTTTGTATGTGTTAGTCCGTCAGGGCGTGAGTGTGTGTGGCATTTCTATGTTTTGTGTTTCTATGTTAGGTCTTGTAATCAGCCTTATATGGTTCTCAATCAGAGACAGGTGTTTGACGTTTTCCTCTGATTGAGAACCATTAATAGGTTGGCTGTCACACTGTTTGTTTGTGGTGATTGTCTCTGTGTCTTTCGTTCTGTGTATGTGCACCACACGGGACTGTTTTGGCTGTTCATTCGTTTGATGTAGTCTGTTCCTGTCCGTGAGTTCTGCGTGTAGTTATGTAAGTTCATGTTCAGTTTCGTCTACGTCGTTTTCTTATTTTGTAATTTTCAAGTGTTTCGTATTCGTCTTTGTATTTCAAATAAATTCATTTATGTCTACATACCTCGCTGCGTGTTGTCCGACCCAGCTGCCTCCTCGTGCAGAGAGGAGCAGATTTAGAACGCCGTTACAGAATCACCACCAACCTAGGACCAAGCGGCGGGGAGAGCTCAACAGCGAAACCAGGACTCGTGGACTTGGGAGCAGATATTGAAATGGAGAGACCCTGGGCTAAGCAGGAGAGGAATCGCCGCTCTCAGGAGAGGGAGGCAGCTAAAGCCCAGGGAGCGGTGTTTGAGGAGGCAGCTAGGAGACGTGCTGGAAGCCCGAAAAGCCTGTGATAAACCCAAAAAATGTATTGGGGGCGAGAAGGGAGAGTGGCGAAGTCAGGTAGGAGACCTGCGCCCACTCCCTGTACTTACCGTGGAGAAGCGATACGGGCGGACACCGTGTTACGCAGTAGAGCGCACGGTGTGCTTCCTGTACGTGTGCATAGCCCGGTGCGGGTTATTCCACCTCCCCGCCACTGGTAGGGCTAGATTGGGCATTGAGCCAGGTCATGAAGCCGGCTCAACGCGTCTGGTCTCCAGTGCGTCTCCTCGGGCCCGATTCATGGCACCAGCCTTACGCATGGTGTCCCCAGTTCGCCTACATAGGCCGGTGCGGGTTATTCCACCCCCCGCACTGGTCCGGCGATGGGAGTATTCAACCAGGTAAGGTTGGGCAGCCTCAATGCTCAAGAGAGCCAGTACGCCTGCACGGTCCGGTATTTCCGGCGCCACCTCCCCGCCCCAGCCTAGTACAACAGTGGCCTACACCACGCACCAGGCTCCAGTGCGTTTTCAGAGCCTGTTCCTCCTCCACGCACTGTCCCTGTGGTGCGTTCTCCAGCCCAGTGCCTCCAGTTCCGGCACCACGCACTAAGCCCACTGTGCGTTCCTGAGTCCTGACACACTGTTACTTCTCCCCGTACTAGTCCTGAGGTGCGTGCACTCAGCCCGGTGCCACCAGTGCCGGTACCACGCACCAGGCACAGAGTACGTTTTGAGAGTCCAGTGTGCCCTGTTCCTGCTCCCCGCACTAGCATGAAGGTGCGTGTCCTTAGCCCGGTGCCTCCAGTTCCGGCACCACGCACCGAGTCTACAGTGCGCCTTCCGCCCAGAGCCATCCGTATCGCCCACGCCATCTAGCCATCCGTCTCCCCAGCGCCATTCTGAGCCATCCGTCTCCCCAGCGCCATCTGAGCCATCCGTCTCTCCCAGCGCCATCTGAGCCATCCGTCTCCCCAGCCCATATGAGCCATCCGTCTCCCCACGCCATCTGAGCCATCCGTCTGCCAGTGCCGTCAGCCATCCTCTGCCGAGCTATTAGAGCCGCCAACCAGACGGAATCTGCCAGAGCCGCCAACCAGGACAGGATCTGCCAGAGCCGCCAACCAGACAGGATCTGCCAGAGCCGCCAACCAGACAGGATCTGCACAGCCGCCAACAGGACCAGCCAGAGCCGTCCAGCCAGGAGCTGCCAGAGCCAGCCAGCCAGGACCAGCCAGAGGCCCAGCCAGACCAGCCAGAGCCGTCCAGCCAGACCAGCCAGAGCCGTCCAGCCAGGACCAGCCAGAGCCTGTCCAGCCCAGCACCAGCCAGAGCCGTCCAGCCAGGATCCGCCAGAGCCAGCCAGCCAGGATCGCCAGAGCCACCAGCCAGGATCCGCCAGAGTCAGCCAGCCATGACCGTCCAGAGCCGTCAGCGAGCCATGACCAGCCAGAGCCAGACAGCCAGATCCGCCAGAGCCAGCCAGCCAGGATCCGCCAGTCATTCTGGTGTTGCCCTTAATTTAGTGGTGTTATTTGGAGGGTGGTCATTTTGAGGAGGCTACGGAAGCTGGGATTGACTATGTGGGGTGGGACCTCGTCCAGAGCCTGAGCCACCCCGTGTCAGATGCCACCCAGACCCTCCCCTAGACTTTGGTAGTGCGTCCGAGTACGCACCTTGAGGGGGGTTATGTCACGTTCCTGACCTATTTTCTGTTGTTTTGTATGTGTTAGTCGGTCAGGGCGTGAGTGTGGTGGGCATTTCTATGTTTTGTGTTTCTATGTTTAGTCTTTAATCAGCCTTATATGGTTCTCAATCAGAGACAGGTGTTTGACGTTTTCCTCTGATTGAAACCATATATAGGTTGGCTGTTCACACTGTTTGTTTGTGGGTGATTGTCTCCTGTGTCTTTCGTGTCTGTGTATGTGCACCACACGGACTGTTTTGGCTGTTCATTCGTGTTGATAGTCTGTTCCTGTCCGTGAGTTCCTGCTGTTTATGTAAGTTCATGTTCAGGTTTCGTCTACGTCGTTTTCTTATTTTGTTAATTTTCCAAGTGTTTTCGTATTCGTCTTTGTATTTCAAATAAATTCATTTATGTCTACATACCTCGCTGCGTGTTGGTCCGACCCATGCTCCTCCTCGTCCGAGGAGGAGGCAGATTTAGAACGCCGTTACAACCGCCCCCTTTGGCCGTTCTATCTTATCTGAAAATGTTGTAGTTAGGGATGGAGATTTCAGAGTTTTTGGTGGTCTTCCTAAGCCAGGATTCAGACACGGCTAGGACATCCAGGTTGGCAGAGTGTGCTAAAGCAGTGAATAAAACAAACTTAGGGAGGAGGCTTCTAATGTTAACATGCATGAAACCAAGGCTATTARGGTTACAGAAGTCATCAAAAGAGAGCGCCTGGGGAATAGGAGTGGAGCTAGGCACTGCAGGGCCTGGATTCACCTCTACATCACCAGAGGAACAMAGGAGGAGTAGGATAAGGGTACGGCTAAAAGCTATGAGAATTGGTCGTCCAGGACGTCCGGAACAGAGAGTAAAAGGAGCAGGTTTCTGGGGGCGATAAAATAGCTTCAAGGTATAATGTACAGACAAAGGTATGGTAGGATGTGAATACAGTGGAGGTAAACCTAGGCATTGAGTGATGATGAGAGAGATATTGTCTCTAGAAACATCATTGAAACCAGGTGATGTCTTCACATGTGTGGGTAGTGGAACTGAAAGGTTGGATAAGGTATAATGAGCAGGGCTAGAGGCTCTACAGTGAAATAAGCCAATAAACACTAACCAGAACAGCAATGGACAAGGCATATTGACATTAAGGAGAGGCGTGCTTAGCCGAGTGATCATAAGGGTCCAGTGAGTAGTGAGGTTGGTTGGGGTCACGGTGATTCAGACAGCTAGCCGGGCCATGGGTAGCAAGCTGGCAGAGGATGGAGGTCTGTTTTTAGCCACCTCGTGCGTTTCCATCAGTAGATTAGTGGGGTTCCGTGTGGTAGAGATATAGTTATAGTGACCCAAGAAAGTTGTCCGATAGACCTATTCAGATAGCAGCCGATAAGACAGCTAACGATTAGCGGGCCGCAGATGGGCGTTCAGGTTACGTCGCGACGGAGGGGCCAGTTGGATAACTCCCTCGGGCAGATAACGTCGGTAGTCCAGTCGTGAAGGCCCGGTGGGGCTCCGCATCGGCAGTAAAACAGGTCCGGATAGGTGATTGTAGCCCAGGAGTGGCTGATGGAACTCTTCAGCTGGCTAGCTCCGGAATAATTGATGTTTGCTCCGGGACCGACGTAAGCCAATAGTCACTCAGATAGCAGCTAGCTAGCTGCAAGATCCAGGTGTAAATGTCCAGAGCTTGCGGGAGAAATCCGGGCATATGGAGAGAAAATAGGTCCGGTATGCTCTGGTCTGAGTCGCGTTGTACAAAACTGGCGATAGCTTTTCGAGCTAAAGGATAGCTGATGACTGCCAACCGTGGTTAGCTGAATACTAACGTTAGCCAGTGAACTGGCTAGCTTCTGGCTAGCTTCTAGCTAGCTTCTGGCTAGATATAGAAATGCTTTCTGTTCTTATATCATAGTCTGTCTTGAATATACAGTACTTGTGATGGATCCCTCCGGAACTTTCATCACGCACACCTGTCCCCTATTCCCACTGATTAGTATTTGTATGTGCCCTTTGGTTTCCAAGGTCTTGTCGATTATTGTTACAATGTCCATTGGTGCGTGTGAGTAGCTGTGCTGTGGGTTTTGGGCTTTCGTGCCCTTGTGGATTGCGCAGATGATTACGGGTCTCGTCCCGTGTGATAATCATTGTGCGCTTGTGTTATTTATTCGAGGTACTCCTCGCTCTTTTGTTTGGGTTTCAACCCTGTGTTTTGTTATGTGTTTGTTTGGTCTTCATCCCCGTGCCTTTACACCGTAATTTGGGCTGAATAAAAAACCCTATTACGCATTCCTGCTCCTGTCTCCCGAATCATTGTTACCAACGTGACAGATAATCGACCATTAAGGGAGACAACGGGAATGGCCCGTGTGACGACGCTGCGACTGATCTGTCCGGCGCCGCTGCGACTTCGGCAGCTGCAACGGGTCGTCCGACATCACCACAACGGGTCCGTCCGACGACGCACTTCAGCAGCTACAACTGGCCCGTCTGATGCCGCCACAACCGGACCGTCCGACATCACTGCTACTGGTCTGTCCGACACCACCGCAACTTTGGCAGCTGCACCGCCGCAACTTCGGCAGCTGCATCAGGTCCTGATCGACCTGCACTGCGTTCCTGTGATCATCCTCGAGGCCGGTGTCATTGCGCTGTTGTGCTGTGTGTTTTTGGCTTTCGTGCCCTCGTGGATTGCGCAGATGATTACGGGTCTCGTCCCGTGTGTTATCATCGTGCTCGTGTGTTATTTATTGAAGGTACTCCTCGCTCTTTTGTTCGGGTTTCAACCCTGTGTTTTTTGTTACATGTTTGTTTGAGACCAACCAATGCTCTAGAAATCATATGGAGGTCAATTATACTACTCAGCCTTTATATGCTGTACACTGCATGTGACCTTCATATGTAATAACGGCGTTATGGTAAAGCATACTAATGCATACTTTTCAGATTTTATTTTGTGTGGATCCCCATTGAGGCCTTTCCTCGCGTTCATCAGAAATTAATAGAGTTGGCTTCCAGACTGTTGTCTGCAGAATGCATTCATTCATTCATTCATTTTGCATGTGTGAGTGTGAGTGTGTGTGTGTGTGTGTGTGCGTGTGTGTGTGTGTGTGTGTGTGTGTGTGTGTGTGTGTGTGTGTGTGTGTGTGTGTGTGTGTGTGTGTGTGTGTGTGTGTGTGTGTGTGTGTGTGGTGTGTGTGTGTGTGTGTGTGTGTGTGTTGTGGTGGTGTGTGTGTGTGTGTGTTGTGTGTGTGTGTGCGTGTGTGTGTGTTGTGTGTGTGTTAATTTTCCTCACCATGCCGCTGCTGAAGTTTGATTTTCACAGTGCTAGAGATCCAGACAGAAGCAATCAAGGGCTTTGGGATGTCCAGTCATGTCTAGGCAAAAAATGTATAGTAAAAGATGTAAAGTGGAGAATTGGGAAAAGTGAACATTATCCAAAATTCTGCTTGTCTAACATTGATGCTCCAGCCGTAAACTGCATTCATCTGGGTTTCTTCGCAAATGTTGAGGTTTACGTTCACATAAAACGTAGCATCTGCTCAAATTCTAATCTGTGGCTAGATTTCTTATCAGCCTATACAGTGGGGAGAACAAGTTTTGGATACACTGCAGATATTGCAGGTTTTCCTACTTACAAAGCATGTAGAGGTCTGTAATTTTTATCATAGGTACAGTTCAACTGTGAGAGACGGAATCTAAAACAAAAATCCAGAAAATCACATTGTATGATTTTTAAGTAATTAATTTGCATTTTATTGCATGCATAAGTATTTGATACATCAGAAAAGCAGAACTTATATTTGGTACAGAAACCTTTGTTTGCAATTAAGAGATCATACGTTTCCTGTAGTTCTTGACCAGGTTTGCACACACTGCAGCAGGGATTTTGTCCCACTCCTCCATACAGACCTTCTCCAGATCCTTCAGGTTTCAGGGCTGTCGCTGGGCAATACGGACTTTCAGGTCCTCCAAAGATTTTCTATTGGTTCAGGTCTGGAGACTGGCTAGCCCACCCAGGACCTTGAGATGCTTCTTACGCAGCCACTCCTTAGTTGCCCTGGCTGTGTGTTTCGGGTCATTGTCATGCTGGAAGACCCAGCCACGACCCATCTTCAATGCTCTTACTGAGGGAAGGAGATTGTTGGCCAAGATCTCGCGATACATGGCCCATCCATCCTCCCCTCAATACGGTGCAGTCGTCCTGTCCACTTTGCAGAAAAGCATCCCAAAAATGATGTTTCCCCTCCATGCTTCACGGTTGGGATGGTGTTCTTGGGGTTGTACTCATCCGTCTTCTTCCTCCAAACACGGCGAGTGGAGTTTAGACCAAAAAGCTCTATTTTTGTCTCATCAGACCACATGACCTTCTCCCATTCCTCCTCTGGATCATCCAGATGGTCATTGGCAAACTTCAGAGGGCCTGGACATGCGCTGGCTTGAGCAGGGGGACCTTGCGTGCTCTGCAGGATTTTAATCATGACGGCGTAGTGTGTTACTAATGGTTTTCTTTGGAACTGTGGTCCCAGCTCTCTTCAGGTCATTGACCAGGTCCTGCTGTGTAGTTCTGGGCTGATCCCTCACCTTCCTCATGATCATTGATGCCCCACGAGGTGAGATCTTGCATGGAGCCCCAGACCGAGGGTGATTGACCATCATCTTGAACTTCTTCCATTTTCTAATAATTGCGCCAACAGTTGTTGCCTTCTCACCAAGATGCTTGCCTATTGTCCTGTAGCACATCCCAGCCTTGTGCAGCGTCTACAATTTTATCCCTGATGTCCTTACACGGCTCTCTGGTCTTGGCCATTGTGGAGAGGTTGGAGTCTGTTTGATTGAGTGTGTGGACAGGTCTTTTATACAGGTAACGAGTTCAAACAGGTGCAGTTAATACAGGTAATGAGTGGAGAACAGGAGGGCTTCTTAAAGAAAAACTAACAGGTCTGTGAGAGCCGGAATTCTTAATGGTTGGTAAGTGATCAAATACTTATGTCATGCAATAAAATGCAAATTAATTACATATACATAAAGGAAATGCCTTATTTAAGATGGTACAATCATCATACAATGTGATTTTCTGGATTTTTGTTTTTTGTTTTTTGTTTTAGATTTCGTCTCTCACAGTTGAAGTGTACCTATGATAAAAATTACAGACCTCTACATGCTTTGTAAGTAGGAAAACCTGCAAAATCGGCAGTGTATCAAATACTTGTTCTCCCCACTGTATGTTGTCCTCAGTATACAGTAATCCTACGCTGTTATCTTGCTCAGAGGTGAAAGGGAAAGACCACATGCAGCATAAAAAATGCATAATCATTGATTTGTGGACCTATAAGTAACTCGTACTCCCTGTGAAGGCTTCAGCCTTCACCATAGAAAATAGAGAATATACTGCTACTGACGCAACTCTTTTCAATTCTCTTTAAACAAGAATACGTTTCAATGCTCATCAAAACAGTAATGGCAGGATCATGCCGAGAAGAATCCAAAGCCTTGTACAGCATCAGAAACCAAACTTTCCTACCCTTGACCCAGCATGTTTTCCTCCAAGTTATCGGGTCTGTAAAGATATTGTATTCTGATCCATCAAACTTTATTTCCCATAGTTGGTTGCCATGGTGCTGTGAGGGAAGCCTAGGCAGAGAGCTCTGTCAATATTGTACCTACTGCTGTTATTTTTAAGTGATTTTTGAGAATGTTTAAAAGAAAACATTTTGGGGGGGGGATTTGATAACCTTGAGCATGGATTGACTATGGCAGGATTGGCAATGGCATGTCTGTTTACTTAGCTATAGCTAGCTAGCTAACATTAACTGGCTAATCTAAATTTCAATGATGCACCAGCTGTTTGTTTCCACCTGCCCAGGTTTCTGGAAGGATGTGGACTGTGAGGGGATGGCAGAGGCTCGCCTTGTAGGAGACTGTTGCTGATTACTGCTGACGTGTGGTGGTCTCTAAGGCGCTTATAGCTGACGAAGCATCACCCAGGTGCGTGCTACACTTTTCAGTGGTGAATCTGTTCTGACCGCGGAGGAGGAGTAGCTGTGAACTTCAGAGACAAAGGTGCCTGATGAATAGCTCCGGGCCTGCCTGTCTGAATAATCTTACTCCCTAGCTGGACCATTGACGCCACCTCGACTCAAGATTCTCCTGTACAGAACTGCATCATCATCATCCAGCTGTGGAAGACCATCTCCCTTGAATTGCCAGCTCAATGACATCTTTTTGTTGTTGTGTGCAACTGAGAATCTGTGCGGAAAGTGCTATTATTATTATAAAGATCATATTCAATTACTAGAGGTGCTATGTTATAAACCCTCAAAGTTCCAGAATGGTATGAAAATGGCAGCCATTGTGGTCAGGCATAAATCCAAACCAGTTTAATTGGAATGAATGGCAGTAGAGGCATAGGTGATGCATTTTCTTCTTTTACTGATGCAGGGAAATAAAAGCAAGGCATGTGCAGGGGTGTCATTTCAGCTTAAGCTAGGTTATGGCAAAGTGCAGGGGGTGGGGTTTATAAAGTTCAAGATAATTTCCTGCATTTCTACACAATTCAAAACTCTAAAATGCATTTTGGAGAACAGCAAAAACAACCAAAATTAGCTTTTTCAGTTCTGCCCACAAATCTTCTATAGGATTGAGGTGAGGGCTTTGTGATGGCCACTCCAATACCTTGACTTTGTTGTCCTTAAGCCATTTTGTCACAACTTTGGAAGTATGCTTGGGGTCAATGTCCATTTGGAAAACCCATTTGCGACCAAGCTTTAACTTCCTGACTGATGTCTTGAGATGTTGCTTCAATATATCCACATGATTTTCCTCCCTCATGATGCCATCTATTTTGTGAAGTGCACCAGTCCCTCCTGCAGCAAAGCACCCCCACAACATGATTCTGCCACCCCCGTGCTTCACGGTTGGGATGGTGTTCTTCGGCTTGCAAGCGTCACCCTTTTTCCTCCTAACATAACAATCATTATGGCCAAACAGTTCTACTTTTGTTTCATCAGACCAGAGGACATTTCTCCAAAAAGTACGATCTTTGTCCCCATGTGCAGTAGCAAACCATATTCTGGTTTTGGAGCAGTGGCTTCTTCCTTGCTGAGCGGCTTTTCAGGTTATGTCGATATAGGACTCGTTTTACTGTGGTTATAGATACTTTTGTACCTGTTTCCTCCAGCATCTTCACAAGGTCCTTTGCTGTTGTTCTGAGATTGATTTGCACTTTTCGCACCAAAGTACGTTCATCGTTAAGAGACAGAACGCGTCTCCTTCCTGAGCGGTATGACGGCTGCGTGGTCCCATGTTGTTTATACTTGCGTACTATTGTTTGTACAGATGAACGTGGTACCTGCAGGCGTTTGGAAATTGCTCCCAAGGATGAACCAGACTTGTGGAGATCTACAATTTATTTTCTGAGGTCTTGGCTGATTTCTTTTGATTTTCCCATGATGTCAAGCAGAGGCACTGAGTTTGAAGGTAGGCCTTGAAATACATCCACATGTACACCTCCAATTGACTCAAATGATGTCAATTAGCCTATCAGAAGAAATTTTCCAAGCTGTTTAAAGGCTCAGTCAATTTAGTGTATGTAAACTTCTGACCCACTGGAATTGTGATACAGTGAATTATAAGTGAAATAATCTGTCTGTAAACAATTATTGTAAAAATGACTTGTGTCATGCACAAAGTAAATGTCTAAAACTATAGTAGATTCCAAAACTATAGTTTGTTAACAAGAAATTTGTGGAGTGGTTGAAAAATGAGTTTTAATGACTTCAACCTAAGTGTATGTAAACTTCCGACTTCAACTGTATGTATACAGACCATAAATGTCTCAATGCTTGTTTTTTTGGACAGCTGTGTGTTATACTATGATACAATATTGATACTTTTTGCATTTACAAGTTTTCTAAGTCCTATCAACTAATTTCAGCAGTGTGTGGCTGTGGATTGACTCCATTGTTTGTATGGAATGTTGGCATATTGGCAGTTCATTTGAATTTTGGGGGGAATCATTCCACTTAAACTGTCTGGCTAGCTAGCAAACAAACAATCTGTGGCAGTAATCTTCAAATTAATTGTTTTATATAATATCTTATTACAGCACTGTTTGACCAATGGCTTAACAACTCCCTTACCAAAATGGCTGACCTTTTATATCATCATAAGAAGGTTCATGACCATTCTAGTATTCTAATTCCTAATTCTATGCTATTTCCTCACAGTCCTTATATAAACCTGTGCTTTGTCAATCTCAAACCATATATCCAACTCCCCGGCATTACCCTCTCTTGACCCAACAGATTTCCCTTTAATAGCTGATCTGTCCATGCCAGCCTTGCCTATCAGTGTCTTCAATATTCTAGATATTTGAAAGTCAAGAGGGACTCATACAGTACCACTATCAGCAAGTAGGGGTTAAGTATACTGTATTTCCTTTAAGGGTCCGTAGGCACACTTGGCAGCATTATAAGCCTAAGCACATTCTTCAAGATCCCTCCTTCAGCCAGCCATGTAGTTCTTGTTGGATTGTTGTTGGATGTTTCCACAGCCCTTGTTTGATTTCACATATTGGATTGAACAAGCACTCTTGCCCAGAGAAACTTTTAATTTGTGAATGTATCCTACATTTATATGCCTGGTGCCTTTCTAATTTGGCCTACATCTGTTGCAGTAGAAGAAGGCGTCTTTTGCAGGGAGCGAGGAGGATAATAAATGCAACCCGTGGGTGAGGATTACATCCCCTATGCAGACACCAGCCCTGAGCTGGAATTACTAATGAACAGACACAACCAGAGTGGAAATATTAGGCCTTATGTTGGAAACCTTGGAATACCTTCTCATATAACCATTACGGGCAGGTGTCACGGCATTCAAGAGAAGAAGATGAGGACCAAGGTGCAGCGTGGTACGTGTTCATATTTAATTTAATAACCAAAC
The DNA here is from genome assembly GCF_002910315.2 of Salvelinus sp. IW2-2015. Taxonomy (NCBI): domain Eukaryota; kingdom Metazoa; phylum Chordata; class Actinopteri; order Salmoniformes; family Salmonidae; genus Salvelinus; species Salvelinus sp. IW2-2015. The sequence goes on from NC_036860.1 coordinate 5,286,382, forward strand.
ACTAAACACGAAAATGACAAAAAGAATAACCGAAACAGTTCTGTCTGGTACAGAATACGAAACAAAAAACAACTACCCACAAACATTGGTTGGAACAGGCTACCTAAGTATGGCTCCCAATCAGAGACAACGATAGACAGCTGCCTCTGATTGGGAACCACACCAGGCCAAACACATAGAACACAACAACATAGAAAAAAGAACATAGACTGCCCACCCTAGTCACACCCTGGCCTAACCAAAATAGAGAATAAAAAGCCTCTTTATAGCCAGGGCGTGACAGTACCCCCCCCCCCCCAAAGGTGCGGACTCCGGCCGCAAAACCTGACTCTAAAGGGGAGGGTCCGGGTAGGCCTTCTTTACGGCGGCGGCTCGGGTGCGGGACGTGGACCCCGCTCCATCTCAGTCTTGGCCCACTTGACCCTCGCAGCGGGCCCCGGACTGAAGACCCTCGTAGAGGGCACCACTGGACTGAGTGGCGCTTCTGGACTGAGGGGCGCCTCTGGACTGAGGGGCGCCTCTGGACTGAGGGGCGGCTCTGGCAGCTCCGGACTGACGGGCGGCTCTGGCAGCTCCGGACTGACGGGCGGCTCTGGCAGCTCCGGACTGACGGGCGGCTCTGGCAGCTCCGGACTGGAGAGAGAACCTGGAGGGAGGAGACGGAGAGACAGCCTGGTGCGTGGGACTGCCACAGGACCCACCAGACTGGGGAGACCTACAGGAGGCCTGGTGCGTGGAGGAGCCACCGGATGGACCGGGCTGTGGGGGAGCACTGGAGCTCTGGTGCGCAGCCTTGGCACCACTCCTCCAGGCTGGATGACCACTTTAGCCCGGACTCTCCAGAGTGCAGGCACAGGTTGAACCGGGCTGTGGGGGAGCACTGGAGATCTGGTGCATACCACACACACCTCTCCCTTCGGCTCAATGCCCACATTCGCCCGGCACGGGCGGAGTGCAGGCATAGGGCGAACTGCACCCTCCCAACGCCCTGGAGACACAGTACGCAGCGCCGGCGCAGGATACCCTGGACCGAAACGGCACACCGGAGACCAAACGCGCTGCGCAGGCACAATCCGACCTGGCTGGATGCCCACTCTCGCATGGCACTTGCGGGGGGCTGGCATATAGCACTCCGGGCTATGAGCGCGCACTGGCAACACCGTGCGTTTCATCACATAACACGGTGTCTGACCAGTACCACGCTGCTTCCGGTAAGCAGACACATGTAGTAGTTACAGAAAATCAAATGTATACATATGCACAAAATGACCAAGTGAAGACCGCTATAAACGATCATATACCAGATAGGATATATCAAAAGCAGTGAGGGAGCTTGCTAACTGCATGCTGAGTGTTGGAAATGATTAAGTTCCTTATTTTAGAGAATGAAAGTGTGTGTGTCTGTGCAAGCGTGTGTGTATTCTGTTCTGCCTGACTTTCATAGATCCATATCAAACAAAAAGGCTTTCAGAAGAGCAGTCTATATGATGCTAAGAAGTAATTGGGGTGAGTTTTTTCGAACGTCGTCTATTTATGTTCCAAATTGTTCATCGAGTTAATTCTACCCTGAGTCATAGCAACCGGAGGCTGAAATCTCATAGATCACGTTTACTGCTGCTTGACAACCACGGATTTCAGGAATGGAGGGGTTTAAACAGCATCAAGGCCATGACTAAAGCACGCCACTCCTCTAGACTTTCAGCTCTGCTATTATCATCTTCACAGGAAGTGTCTACACTGCAGATGGGTTCTGAGGGAAATGGAGGTTATGGTTTGTCCACTCACCTCTATGACTTTCCCTTGGATCATCAGTAATTACAACACATTACTACGTATTTAACGTCTTCTTTCAAGAGTTAATCATGGCACATTCAATGCCATCTAATCTAACAGCATGTTCCCTATATACACTTAGGGTATGTTTGTAATCCACCCAGTTGGCCCACACTTTATCACCCAAGCTTAATAAAAGTCCGTAATGCTCATGAGAGAGGAGAGACTGTTACATAAGAACAGATTCAATTCAGTACAAGCCTGAAACCGTACAAATGAAACCATTAATCACTAACCCCTAAATTGTTCTTCAAGAAAAAAGTGTCTGAGGCTTAAAGCAATAAGGGTAGCCTGATATCAAAACTTTTCACATCTATCAGTCCACGGAAGTGCTGCAATAACGGTCTTGAGGAGTTAGTAACTCTCTGTGGTGAGAGACAATGACGTATTTTTCAATTAAAAAGACAATTAGATGGAGGATTGACCTGCTGGAAGAGTATGTTCAAGCTCTACTGCTACTAGGCAATAAAACAGTTCATAAAATTAAAGCACAGACATTTAGCCAGTTTGTCGGAACACATTTCATTTGTTTGTCACTCATTTTTCATTATCCTGCTTCTAATTTGGTAATATTGAAGGATAATGGACATTGTAGGCTACCAATGGAGTTCTCTTTGAAAGATAACTCGTTGCAGTTGTATCATCTGCCCTACAGATTGAAGTGGTACAATGTCAAACAGTAAGGCACTTGATTCTTCACTCAGCTGGTGCGTGGACATGGATTTGAATCTGTCTTTTGTCAATATAGAAATCCAGGATATTGTGTCCGAGCTGCGTCATTCTGGGATGGAGGAAGTCTTCCGCACAATAGAGTTATCCTAACAGTGAACGAGTCAGAGAACACATCTCAGGGACAAATCCGTAGAGACAAACCACTCTCTATTTAACTTCAAATCTTGTACCACCACTGCACACTTGACAGATGTTACAGTCAATTACTGTGTGCCAAAATTAAAGCTTTCATCCCAGCCTTAATTGCTTGCTTTGGGTTTTGGGTGTAACATGCTACATTTCAAACTGAAATCCCTTACAGCGTGATTACATCAAGGAATGCACTCCCACCATGATGATGATACACTGATGAGTCATAATCATGCTGTGTTTATGCATAACGTTGCTTTCATTTAGCACACATTGGACAGAGTCATTCTGTAATGTCTATGCATGATAATTACATTTGGCTTTCTTCTTTACAAGCTTTATTCTTTAATCAGGAGCTCCTTCAAAGTGAAGCAGAGGCAACTCCTGTATGCAAATGCTGCCTGCTCCCAGGTCAAATTCCAGAGATGCAAGGATCTCTGGGGCTGTCTCTTATACACATCTAGATGTGTATAAGAGACAGCCCCTTTCTCGCTCACTCACTCTCTCTTGCTGCTTTCATTGATATTCTGTTACAGTATGAGGTACTTCCTAGAGGAACAATCTGCCAAGAACAGGTAGGCCTAAATCTGTGGAGGCTGCTGAGGGGAGGACGGCTCATAATAATGGCTAGAGTGGAGTCAATGGAATGGTATCAGGCGTGGTTTCAATGTGGTTGATACCATTCCATTGACTCCATTCCAGCCTTTACTATGAGCCATCCTCCCCTCAGCAGCCTCAACTGGCTTTAATGGAGAAAAATAATCCTCTTTTGTGTGCACGCACAGCACTGTGTGCTCTATCTTCATACAGTTTCATATTTATTCCATGTACAAATGTGGTCAGATGCGTTCAAGGATGTAACGCTACAAGGTGTGAAACAGATGAGYGTAAGCGCTCTGAGGACAAGGGAGGCTGCAGGCTTATTGATTGGTTGCCACGACAATTRAGAAACAAGTACTGAGCCTTATAGAGCGTCATTGAAAAATCCTCAAAAAAATCACKAGACAAACAATYCCTTTCTATAATCATATCAGTGCAAACKGAGAGCCTGTAGTTCAATAATTATATTTACTGTCTGTACTCATTGTAATGCCAGTGAATGAAACATGGGAAATGATTGCCTGCCATCGAAAGAATAGGATCAATGGAGTTGGTGGATGTATCGAACCACCATTTGGAGAGACAATTATAAAATGTGTAGGATGGTGAGCCTGACTAGAAAGGTCTTAGAAAATGCTTCATAAGAATTGGGTGAGACTGAACCTGTGACTGTTAGTATGATAATAGTCATTTTATTAGACATACAGTATACCTGAAGTGGGATTTAGCTAATTGAGGCTCCTCACGTCTTGCATTGTAAATTAGTTCTACTCTTTGCATGATAATTGTAACGTTCGTTCTCCTCCTCGTCTGAGGAGGAGCAAGGATCGGACCAATATGCAGCGAGGTATGAGGACATAATAATTTATTTAAAGAAAGACGAACACGAAAAAACTCTTAACAAACTACAAAACAATAAACGACGAAAACAGACCTGAACATGAGAACTTACAGACAACGAAGAAGAACAAATGAACAGGAACAAACTAACAAACGTAACTAACAGTCCCGTGTGGCACAAACACTGACACAGGAACAATCACCCACAAACAAACGGTGAGAACAGCCTACCTTAATATGGTTCTCAATCAGAGGAAACGTAAAACACCTGCCCCTGATTGAGAACCATATCAGGCTAATTGAACATGAATCCAACATAGAAACACATAACATAGAATGCCCACCCAGCTCACGTCCTGACCAACTAAACAAAGACAAAACAAAGGAAATAAGGTCAGGAACGTGACAATAATAGTTGCTGTCTTCCATTGAGATCGGATTAGCTAATTTAATTTTCCAACCTTCAGAATGCATGATGTGTGATACTGACCACTGTAGAGCATTATTGTCCTACTACCTTTTACTAATGAAGGTTCTCAAAACAAACACACAAAGCATTTCTAATATGAATTGTGTGTCACCTGTGTTTCCTCCTATTATTAATGGGTGAACAAGAAAAGGATACATACTCCAGCCTGGCTTTTAGATGGGTAATGTGCATGTTGCCAAACCTAGCATTGCAAAGAACACAAGGAGCTATAATGTGACTGTTACAACTCCTTATTGCTTTTCTAAACGTCTCAATACTGTACTTGTGAATATTGATGTAGGGACTGAAATCCCATATAGGGATAAAAGCAATTCCCATGAAAGCAATTGCTATTCCCCAGGCGGAATGTGCTTTTAATTAGTCATACTGAGAGTTAGAGATGTTGAAAATCTACAGTATATGGGCTAAGATATCCATGAGGTGGTGAGCTATTTGTTTCACGGGAAAAATTGTTAGTAAGCTGAACCAATTGAGCTTTTAAAGCATGGTCTGTTAGAGCTTGAATGTTTAGAACACACAATATTTGTTCATCTTAGTTGAAACAAATTGCTTATGAATAGCTACTTTACATGAACGTACCTTTCATAAAAACTACATATGTCTAGGTTTAGGGTTGAACCGGGTTGTTCACATGAAGCTTGGATTAGGGTTAGATATGTTACCAATAATAGCATTAAATACTGCAACATAAAACATTTTATTTGATCATTGATATTTACATCCACTTCTAAATGTTGATTCAATATTTAACCAAATACATCATCTCATCCAATACACATAAACAAGTTAGAGAAGAGCATAAAGTACAGATATAAGGAAGTGTCACAAAGGCGAAAACAAATAATACAGAAAGCACATTGCATTTTGACAAAATTGCCGGGTATAAAGGAGAGTTCTAAATATAAAATATATACTTTTCTATTCTGGCCTTTTGCAGGAAAATCAGTCCTGCTGGTGGAAAATTGCATTTCTCGGAATTTCTAAATGAGAGGGAGGGTAGTTTAACACAGCAGTGAGGTAGTATACAAGCTTTTAAGGAGACTCGACTAGAAAAGGGGAAACTAGGAAAGTGAAGAAAGGAAACAGAGAAAAGAGAACGTTGACTTCATAGAGTTTAACAGACAGACTAGATAATACAAGTGAATAGAGGCCATAAAGGATAATATAGTTAGCAGCATGGCATTTACAACAGCAACACAACTCTTAAGTGACTGAGTTCAGTAAACATCAGAGAGAAKCATACAAATATGTGCAAAGCAAAAAGATAACACCACCAGCCTAATACATTTGAACCCATAGAGATCCTATTCATAGGTTGCACCTCCGTCACTCGGTCGCGTCATGCCATTGTTATGAGCATTCTCAAGCCGCCCACTGCCATAGTGGTGCCCAAATGTTGTGATAAACCCAGTCATTCTGAACGGAGGGTAATGACTGCTTCATCTAAATTACAATGACGTTGCTAAAGTAGGCAAATATTTAGTAGGAAACAACTTTGCCATCATTATCATTTCATAAAATGTACTTTAGACAGAGGGTAATGTTGTCATTAGCTAGCAAAGTTTGTCAAATATAGCTAGCAATGCTAAACTTAGCTAGCTAAAATCCGGTGATCTCCACTCAATCTTAGCTTGCTAGCTAACGTTATTCTGCAAGTCCATCTGATGACATCAAAATGATGACAAAAGGTTTTCCTACTAATTATTTGCCTCATTTTGAAATGTAAATTGTATTTCCAAGCCATTGTAATGCACTTGATGATATCTTCCTCAGCGCTCATTGATAATGCATAGAGTAGAATGCTCAGTCGGCATCAGTCCTAAAACAAATGTTCAAACCAATACTGTAATGAAACATAGGTGCAACCCATAAATTAAATGACTAGTATTCTAATTTATAATTCTATATTTGAACCATTCTCATGTTTGTTTTTTTAATGATCATGCTCTCTTTACCCTCTCATCAAATTCCCATTTGTCACCATCTCAAAAACCGAGATACTGTCATCATTGAGTTTCCCTTTGAGGTTGGAATACAAAGTCTTTGTGATAAGGCAATCTGCACAGTCCTTTACTATAGGCCTCATCATTCAAGGCTATTTCTGGAAATGGCTTATAGTTGCTTCCCTCGGCTCGGCGATGGGCCGGCTGCTCATCTCACAGTCATTTTGTRGTACATTGTCCTCATTCATTTGTGACACCTCTGTGGACCCCGCCTGGAACCCAGGCACTGTGTTGGCTACATGTACCACATGCACTTTGTTCCTGCCGTTCTTACTGAGAATGCAGCTGAACACCTTCTTGAAGCCTTTGCGAAAGTGCTTGGACACCAAGGCGTACACAATGGGGTTGAGGCAGGAGTTGGCGTAGGCCATGCAGTGAGAGAGGATCCTGAATGCGTATGTGGTCTGGTTGAAGGGYAAGTCTCCGTACAGATAGCATAGGATCACCACATGATAGGGCAGCCAGCATAWGCAGAAGAGCACTGTGACGATGATGATCATTTTGGTGACTTTGCGCTTAGCCCTCTTGGACTCRGACATCCCGTCCAGAGGGTCCACAGCAGTCCACAGGTACTTGATGGTTCTGGTGTAGGACAGGCTCACYATGAGCACAGGGATCACATAACCAAACACAAAGGTGCACGTGTCCAGCACCTTGCGGTTGTACTCCTCCCAACCTGGAACACAAACGTTACTGTTGGCGTAATCTATGAGGTCGTAGTAGCTCAAATACGGTCCTGCGAAGATCAATGATAGTCCCCAGATGACTACCATGGCAACCACGGCATTACAGGGCGTTCTCAACTCTCTAGAGCGAAGAGGGTAGCGAATGGCCAGATACCTAGARCAAACAGAAAGACTTAGTTACATATTCCATTAAAACATAATGCCATGAATCAATATACACTGAGTGTACAAAATATGAAGTAACACCTTCCTAATATTGAGTTTTACCCCACCCACCATTTTGCCCTCAGAATAACCTAAATTCTTCGGGACACGGACTCTACAAGGTTTCGAAAGCGTTACAAAGGGATGCTGGCAGGTGTTGACTCCAATCCTCCCCACAGTTGTGTCAAGTTGGCTGGATGTCCTTTGGGTGATGGACCATTCTTGATACACACTGGAAACTGTTGTGCATGAAAAACCCAGCAGCATTGCAGTTCTTGACACAAACCGGTGCACCTGGCACCTACTACCATACCCCATTCGAAGGCACTTAAATATTTTGTCTTGCCCATTCACCCTCTGAATGGTAGACATACACAATCCACGTCTCAATTGTCTCTAGGCTTAAAAATCATTTCTCATTTCTCATTTCTCCTCCCTTACATCTACACTGATTGTCTGGCATTAACAGGTGACATCAATAAGGGATCATAGCTTTCACCTGGATTCACCTGGTCAGTCTCATGGAAAGAGCAGGTGTTCCTAATGTTTTGTCCACTCATTGTATGTTGTTTGCTTTATATGTGTAATTGCAAGTCAACTGGGATTTCATTATACTCCACCTTCTAAATGGAATTAATTGTTTTTACTGTTGTGTTGCTTGCACAAAGACATACAAATATTATGAGTGCTTGCTTCTGGGGTTTAATAGAAAAGCGGCACATTGGTGCTGCAAATGGAACTCATGAAATGGCAATCAGTGTGTGTGTATTGTTCATCCCGACCTGGCAGTGAAATAATTGCTGCTGGGTATTCTAGGTCTCAGCTGTAGCCTGAGTGGATGCTCATTTTTCACATAGAAGACATCTATCAAATGAATGTCCCCCTCCAAAAGGTAAACGACACCAGGGTTTCTGCTCCCTTATTTAATGTAGGGAAAAAAAGACCAGCTATTTTCACTGGGCTGAGCATAGCGAGGGCCCTGCAGAATAAAAGGCATCCATTTATGCAGGAAAGAAGAATATGTCAATTTCATGTAGGGATAACACATTAGTGGTCTTTTACTGTACTCAATCACAGATTCAGCCTCAATTTCAMGTCAAGACCTACTCTTTCATTTCCACATTTTAATACAGATAAAATGCCCTTCCCTTGATCACACGAATACTTTCAATTAACATGACCAACAGGGTTGCCAAAAAATAAATGCCTGATTATCATTCTCCCTATCTCCCTATGCTCTGTGAAAATGTCAAGGCTGTTTTGTAATAATGACCAATGGATGACTACAGTATAGGTTACTGCCGTGTGCTTTGCTAAATGAGCGTCCATCCTCTTCTGTAGAGAGAGCATTGGGCGCTTGTATAGAGAGGAAGTGTGCTGGACTTAAATGAGGTAAGGGAAATAGTGACCTTGGCAATAGAACTCTGTACTWTAATTGGCATCGACCTTTAGAGATGCTGCCCAGGTTATGTCTCTGTGCTTTCGGTTAGAATTCAGCCGAATAAAAATGACAAAATATTTCACAAATTAAGTCTATTCCTATCAGCTCCTCATTATGAGCCATATAGAAGTACTTAACCCAAAATTAGAATAACGATATTTTTTTTCTTATGGAATCTGTATACATGTAGAAACATTTGTATAGAGTATTTCAATGTTTTGACATTTGAACGTAAAATGAGACATTAGCGAAACAAGAGCTACAGCGTACATACCTGTCGACCGAGACGGCGGCAAGCGTGAAGCTGCTGGCGTACATGGTGAGGTTGATGAAGAAGTGGACCACCTTGCACATGAAGGAGCCGAACACCCAGCCCTCCAGGGAGTAGATGGTGGCTTGGAAAGGCACGCAGAAGATGATGAAGAAGAAGTCGGCCACGCTGAGGTTGAGGATGAACAGGTTGGTGGTGTTGTATCCCACCTGGCCGCTGCGGAGGAGGACGGCCAGGACCAGACTGTTCCCAATGGTCCCCAGCAGGAATATGAGKGAGAACACKACGGGCACGATCACACTGGTGGGATTCAGCTGGTAGCTGTCCGATGTGTTCCAGTGCCCTGCTGTTTTGCTGAAGTCTTCCAGATCTGACATTTTGGTAGTACTTTAGAAGTTCTGGAAGAGAATGAGAGAAGTACATGATGTGCTTAATGCTGCTGAATTATGACTGCAATGGGGCTGCAGGGACTTTAGGGAACACAAGACGGATCATTGTTGAACGTATGGATTCACAAATGTTTTAAAACCAATTCATTCAAATGTTCAAACCACGAGGATAGGGAGGAAAGTTTGTTAAATATTTCTGGTTCTCATAACATTACAATTTCTATTATGTCTCATGTCCTGAATCCCTACATTGCGCAAATATGAGCAACTATTTCCTTTTGAATGTTTTACTTTACAAGAATGGTGGATTGTGTTCCAACTGTGAGGATAAAAATGTACTCCTAATAGGTTTAATCATGAGTCACCCTAGTAATGCTCTAATCACAGTGACGTTGCAGAAATTAGTGATGGTTCCACAGCAATTGAGAGATAAAATAGTTCTGAAATCAAAGGCTGGTGTTCAGAAAAGCCAACAGATTATGCTTCCATGGTATTTTCAAATGAATCATGCACAATGGTTTGATGCTCATTTCACTGGGACTGATGAAAGAATTGTGAGACCAAAGCCGACCCGATAGAATTCCTTCCAATATACAACACTACCCATAGCATGTATGATAGCTAATCTAATGCTTCACTAGTTATGGGAAAGGGAATCTATCAGTCAACACAGAACACAGCATTCACTACACAGTGTGAGAAACCCTCCAGCTCTACAGCTCTATTGTCATCAGGGTCTTGTGCTAACAGGCGATTGAATGGGAAAAGGTGAAATGGTTTTTCTTCCACGTCAACAATCACCAAAAGACAACCATGTATTTTCGTGACAGGGAGCCGGTGCATGCTCAGACTACCCAAGGGACCTGTCCACTCCCCTTGTGTCTTTTCTGTAGCCTTCCTACCCAAAGTGACCTGGTTAGCATCTTGTGTCTTTTCTGTAGCCTTCCCACCCAAAGTGACCTGGTTAGCATCTTGTGTCTTTTCTGTAGCCTTCCCACCCAAAGTGACCTGGTTAGCATCTTGTATTTTTTCTGTAGCCTTCCCACCCAAAGTGACCTGGTTAGCATCTTGCATGGCATGAAGATGCACACATCCATTGGCTGCTAAGCCATGCCAGCAGCAAGGTCTAGTAAAAATTGAGTAGGGAGAGATGTTGCTTTCTGATGGACAGGTCTCAATAAATCATGTGCATAGAAATAAGTCAATCAAGAAATCTTTGGGAGTGCTTACTTCAAAATCCGCAGGGATGTCATTGTTTTACTTAGTGTTTCCCAAACTCGGTCCTGGGGCCCCCAAGGAGTGCACTTTTTGTTTTTGCCCTAGCACTACACAGCTGATATAATCAAGTCATCATTAAGCTTTGATTATTTGAATCGGCTGTATAGAGCTAGGGCAAAAAACAAAACGAGTTTGGGAAACAAGTTTTACATACTGATGAAATCAGCATATCAGATCACATCTGATTACAGTAGGCCTGCCGGCACAATGGCTTTGGAGTGTGCCTGAATAACATTTCAACGATGCCCACGTTTTAATGGAAATGGTTGAAATGACATGACACACATACACAATCACTAATATTATTTAAKTGCAGATTCAGATGAAACCATGACAGTTGATGCAGAAATGGATTTGTTAGTATGAGAGTGATTACATTGTACTGTATGAAAGCTTAATGTAGGCCTATACAGTAGAGGCTTGTTTGAGTCTACAGTTCTGCAGTCATTATCTTATTTGTGAACTAAACTAGAAATAAAAATACATACTGTACTTCCTAACCCCATGCAGATATTAAATCAGTCTATATATGAGGACCATGCATACTGACATCATTGGACCATTCTCACTGTATTTTTCCTGTTCAATGTTCATGTTGGACCAACGATGAGTGTTGGTAAATTGGCACTTGCTGTAAGTGCCACTCTGGACAAAGWATGGCTCATCCTCCAAAATATAGCAGAAGCTGCTTGTGCAATCCACCATTTCACTCACTGTAATTCATATTTTTGCATTTCTTTCTCTCTGAGATATAGTATATCACTATCGGGATCTATCATAAAAGGAGTAAAACATTGATGGTGTTGTAGATTTTYCAGTTATTGTGTAGGGTTCAGTTAAGCTAGTTTGCTCTACCTCCACTGAGGTCCAAAACCTACTTGTTATCAGAGATTTGTTATCAGTTATACCATTAAACCACAGGAAAAATAGGTTACAATAAATCTSTTGGCTTGGATMGTACTTGTCTAGCATACAGTTGACAGCTCTTAGAAAACACACATTTCTCAAGCAGAGCTGTACCGCCATATACTTCCACCTCATAGATCAGCCTACACCAGACCCATCACTCCTCATAACCATCATAACCATGAACATGACAAGATAGATGTCAAAACAACAGCTGCTGTAACCAACCTTAAATTGCCATGACAGAGAGTATTGTTTCGGCCAACTAATTGGCTAGGGATCCTATTAGGTTTGTGACATGACTGCTAAGTCGGTTGCCAAGCGAACATCTGCTGTCATGATTGCGCATGATTGATCTGATATGACATTATTGTTATTACAGTTTTACATATTTGTGGCAGAGGATTCAAGTCCCACTTTAAAAMAACAAAAACTGTAAAGGCTTTATAGCACATTCATATCGTCTTAAAACGAACTACTTAGATTCTTCCCAAATCATTCATAAGTCATACTACATTAAGGGTGATATGAAAGTACATCTGGTGATTTGTCAGTGTGCAGTATCCTGCCTTTCCCACCCTTTAAATTGCATGCCATTGGCTTGATCTCTGGGTTAATATAGGGATCATGAAAGCTTTAAAAGTAATATTTTGTCAAATCACTGTCAAATTATTATTACATCAGCTGAAAGTCAGGTATTTGATGTAGCCTAGCAGTTAGCACGTTGGGCCAGTAACCGAAAGGTTGCTGGTTGGAATACCTGAGCCGACAAGGTGAAAAATCTGTCGATGTGCCCTAATTTGCTACAGGGGCGCTGTACTACTATGGTTGACTCTTCTTACATATTTCTCATATAGGCCTTGYAGCAGTACCATAGCATACAGTAAACCCCTTTTAAATTGTCTCATTCACGGAATGCTTTCTGGTTCATAGGAATGGGAAACAATCTCTCTCAAAAACACTGTCTTTCTACCTCCTATTACATCTCTTACAGACTCCATATTAAATCTAATTGGAATATCTGGGAGATGGCAATTACAGTAGKAAACACAGACTCAACCTGGGAACACAAACACAAAGAAGCAAACATAGTGGAATGAGRACATCCAAACACGTCACAAACATACCTAAAATCTTCAATAATCATGTTACGGCTGTCGTCGGAATGAGACCAAGGTGCAGCGTGGTAGGCGTACATTTTTAATTTATTAAATGAACACCAAAAAAACAAGAAAGATAAACGACACATAAAGTATAGTAACGCTAAACCAGCAACTAACAAAAACAAGATCCCACAACAGAAAGTGGGAAAAAGGGCTGCCTAAGTATGAATTCCAATCAGAGACAACGATAGACAGCTGCCTCTGATTGGGAACCATACTCGGCCAAAAACAAAGAAATAGACAACATAGAATGCCCACCCCAATCACACCCTGACCTAACCAAATAGAGAAATAAAACGGCGCTCTAAGGCCAGGGCGTGACAAATCAAATACAAAAAAAAAGGAATTTTACATCACATTCTACTTTGCTGTTGCCGTGGTACCACAACAACATGTACAGTATTGTGCCTTTTTAATGTAAATGAGGCTTTTGGAGAACAGGATTAAATCGAATATATCCGATAATAAAAGCATAGATTTTCCTAACACAACGTCACATTTGTAATCAGTAGGCTACCTTCGCCCACTGTTCCTCACATATTGCCAATATGTGACCTTGAATAATAATGAAAAAGCAAACTGTCAACATACCTCTGTGGCTAATGGCCGATTACCAAAAGAGGAAGGGCGGTTATGTGAAATACACCAATTCTTTTTTAATAAACTCTGAGGTATCCTCAATGGAGTTGTATGAGACAATAGGTAAGTAGTTCTGGTATTTAAATCAATGCTCTCTAGCCTACCACTTTAGCTTTACCGCTACTGTCTATATTTCATTTCCAAGAGGCGTCTCATACTCCTGTTGTCAAGAGTCAGAGCCCAGACTCTCCTCACCCTCACAAGCTGAACTCTCAGGGGGAAACAAACCTGTCATTTGAGTTTTGCAGTGGGATGTCTGTTGAGTAGCAGGTTGCTGGCTGACAGGAAGAGCAGCATGACAGCCAGCCTGAGAGGCAGCAGAGAGGACGAGCTAGAAGAGCTATCGAGCTAATCCCTTAGCTTGTGTAACCAACAGTTGGAGAGGATGCAGAATTCCTCTCGTCCTGAGTCATAATGATGGTTTTTTGGAATTCAAGCAGTGATGGAAAATAAGAGTAGGGAAAATGACGGGAATAAAAAATAAACATACAATTTTCTGCTTTCCTTGTCACGGATGTGCTTATTGCAGCAGACGACCACACCGGGTTCCACTCAGCTAAAAACAAGAAGAAGCAGCTCCAGTGGAACAGTGATAACCAACACTGGACAACTGAGGAGTGGAAATACGTCGCTTGGAACATGACAGCAAGTCCAGTTTACTTGGTGGCCTGCTCAGTCCCCAGAGCTCAACCCAATAGAGCGTCTTTGGGATGAGATGGAAGGGGCTGTTCGCAGCATGAATGTACCGCTGGCCAATCTGCAGCAACTGCGTGATGCGATCAAATCAGCATGGACCAACATCCCTGTGCAACGTTTCTGACACCTTGTAGAATTCCCCAAATAATTCAGCCTGTTCTGGAGGCAAAGGTGGTCCGACCCAGTAACAGATGGGTTACCTAATAAACTGTCGGTGAGTGTAGATCAGTGGAATAATATGTTTATTAATGAACAAATGTAATTCAAACAAATGAACGTGAAGACACAGACAACATGTAACCAAACTTCTGAAGCTCATTTCTCATTGCAACAGTAAGAGTGGTTCATTTCCACTAGCATCCCACATTCCAGTTGTCGGCTGTTATGCACCTCCTCACAACATAATATGGTACATGGTAAATGATGTGAAAACCTTTAGAATAATTGTTTATAAATATTTGAAGGTGTTTGTATTGAATGTAGACACATCATGCAAATTAGAAGTAGATGTATTCAGGTGATCTTTACTTACCAGGATTACTGGCAAACGATATATCCGTTGTTCAAATGTCCTTTATGTTTTGTGTGTTCTGCTACCCTCAACAGAAAACAATGCTTGCTCATGCTAATATCTGCTCCATAGCCTGAGCTCTCTCTTCCTCCCTCTCCTCCGTTGCACATTGATATTCTGCCTGGATCTCTCTCTCTCTCTCTCCCTTTCTCTCTCCCTTTCTCCCTCCCTCCTCCCTCCCTCCCTCCCTCCCTCCCTCCCTCCCTCCCTCCCTCCTCCCTCCCTCCCTCCCTCTCTCTCTCTCTCAGTTCAACCCTTCCCTTTCCCCCTCTCACAAAAGCTCCTCCTCCACATTTAATTGAATGTTCACACTTCACTGCAGAAGAAGTGCATTGTGTTTTACACACTACCGTCCGTACTGGAGCAAGGCATAACAACCACTATTTATTATCAGCTGGTGGGATAAAGGAATAACCTCAAGCAATATTGTCAATCAGTCAAGCGCCTGCTGGACCCAGACTACGGCAATATGGCTGCAACTCATCAGCTATTAATTGTGGTGCAAAGTTTTCCATAAATGCATCATTATGGCAACTTTGACTGGTAGCTTATTGTGAGCAGTAGCTCAATACAGCTCTCTTGGATTGTTCTTACTAATGTGTTGGGAGTGCTTGTCTTTATGGGCCTTGAACTTGTGAACTCAGAAAAGGGTGATATATGAATTGTTTGGTTGTGAGATCAAGTTGCAACGTTAGGGAATATGGCTATGCTTTATGCTTTTCTTAACTAAACCATTTTTTGTTTTCCAGATACAGCAGCTTGATAAAGCAGTCCCTAAGGAAACGGGGTCTCTAACCCACATATATTACATTTCAATGATTTGTTAAAATACATTTATGTTGTGTGTGCTTTTGTCAATGCATGTATGCGTGTCTGTCTGCCCTGTGAGTGTTTACATCTAGGGTGACCTGATATTGATATTCCGTAATCCGTACGGGCTTTCTTAATCTAAATAACCCATTACGTTAGCCTTAGATGTATAAATCTGTTTGTAGAGTTCAGTCTCCAATCTTCCTAACATTTTGCTCTGTTTTTACTTCCAACAAGATTTTGAAAACATAATTAATTACTCACACCTTGTAGCCTATGAGAAACACTCACAACCAGCTCGTAATTACACAAAGTTGGCTTGGTGTGGGTTATTATGCATTACAAAAATAGTATTATAGTTTTTCTATAATAATGACAACAGCACATTAAGCACATCTAAGTGGGCAATTATTCAGCTGAACAGGAATTAAAGCTTGACCTCCCAAAGCAGCCTCTTAACCAGTTGAGAAGGAGGCTTAATGCTCTTGCATACAAATACTGTGAATTATGCATATTTGAGCATACCCTGTGCTCAAGAGTTGCTTGAAAGGTCCAATGTAGCCATTTACAGTATATGTCAATATGAAATAATTTCTGGGTAACCATTAAGTACCTTACTGTGATTGTTTTCAATTAAAATTGTTGAAAAGAAACAAACATAGCTTCTTAGCAAAGATTAGCAAACAGCAATTTCTCAAACAATACTTTTGATAGGACAGTCTGGGAGTGGTCTGACTGGGAGGGGAAAACTGAAAACTAGTTGTTATTGGCAAAGAGGTTCGGATCTCTCTTTCTTATTGGTCTATTAACTAATTTGCTGCCTGGTGATTACACCAGGCACTCAAACTCCATCCCACCAAAACAGTCTGAAATTTCAGGCTGTCTTTTAAAACAGCTCTTACGCTAAAAGGCTATTATAATTTTCACAATTTCACAGTATTATTCCAACCTCATAGTGTGGAATTATGTATATAACACAGGAAAATCACGTTTTTGACTGCAATGGCCCTTTAAAGACGTGTTGTTCCAGCTGGTATGTCCTTGGTATTTACTAGGGAATATTGTGGTCTAAATGCATACTCCTTCTGGTGCTTCCTTCAAGTAATTAATTGGTAATTAGCTGGGATTATAATTAACTGATACAAAGAAACAAATGTATTGTAATTACTAAGCAATAACATTTTAGCAAATTATAATTTTAAAATAAAGTCTACCACTATGATTTTTTGTGATACATTTTTGTATTTTATTCTGTACGGTTAGGGAATACAATGCGTACGGAGGCAGTAACCAGACAATTTCAGGGAGATTACAGTGAGGAGATAGATGAGGAAAGCCAAATCTCAGAGGAAAACTCACATGAGGCTCACAGTATTGACCTTTTATTACCTCAGCACCACTTTGTGCCTGGTCTGAGCGCTCCAGAGCTTTCTGTCCTCAGTTACAATACACCATAATATATTACCAGAGCCGTGCACAGACCTTTCAGGGGGCAGGTGCTCAAAATGAAAAAAAGCCACCCAAGAGGCATCCCTCCCCCTCTCCCCCTCCTCCCTTTGCTAGATTTTTTTGGTTGTTGATATTCATAGTTCATATCTCGAAATTCATAACATACTAACTGCCTCTGTGGCCAAAAATGTTAAAAGAAATTTTAGCATAGGCCTATTTATTACTACAACACACACTCACTAATTGACACACAGAACACACACTCACTTCTTACAATCACAAATTCTAAGAAGGTGACAAGTAGCCTAGCAGTAGTTGGCAGGTAGCTTAGCGGTAGTTGGCAGGTAGCATAGCGGTAGTTGGCAGGTAGCCTAGTGGTAGTTGGCAGGTAGCATAGTGGTAGTTGGCAGGTAGCCTAGCGGTAGTTGGCAGGTAGCCTAGCGGTAGTTGGCAGGTAACATAGTGGTAGTTGGCAGGTAGCCTAGCGGTAGTTGGCAGGTAGCCTAGCAGTAGTTGGCATGTAGCCCAGCAGTTAAGCGAGTTGGGCCAGTAATCGAAAGGTTGATGGTTCTAACTCCTGAGCAGATTAGGTGATAAATCTGTCGATGTGCTCTAGCTCTAGATAAGAGTGTGTACATAAATGCAAGCTAGTTACAGTGCATCCTAAAGACATGATTGACATTGGGAAAAGAGGGTGGGCTATCAGCTGGTTGTTGATGTAAATCTGCTAGTTAGCTAGCTCAACAATTTACTACTGAGCTGCATGGAATTGTTTTAAGGAGGTCATACCAAGGATAATTTTGCTATTTGATTTAGAATTTTAAGACCCCCTTGAAGTATCCCCCCCAAAAAACTATTATTTGATTAAACATTTCATTTAGCCTTACAGTAAGCTATATGGAATTGTTTTAAGGTCATATTAAGGATTATTTTTCTATTTGATTTTGAATTTTAAGACCCTTGAAGTATAGAGTTTTTGGGGGGGATAAAACATTTTATTTGGCCTTACTGCTATTAACCCATACAAGCACATTGAATAACAGATTCACTACATGGAACAACAGATAGTCCCCTAAAATATCAAAAGGAAGTTTGATCTTGAAGTGCCTGTCCTATACCTGAGAGATATAAGAATGATCAGGAAACATTTGTTAAATTTTTTGACATGTATTTAATCCCTTATTTTTGGTATTAAACAGTTTCCATATCAATATAGTGCATTCGGAAAGTATTCAGACAGCTTGACTTTTTCCACATTTTGTTATGTTACAGCCTTATTCTAAAATGTATTATATTGTTTATTTTCCTCATCAACCTACACACAATACCCAATAATGACAAAGCAAAAACAGGTTTTTAGACATTTTTGCAAATGTATTAAAAAATCTAAAACTGAAATATCACATTTACATAAGTATTCAGACCCTTTACTCAGTACTTTGTTAAGGCACCTTTGGCAGCGATTACAGCCTCAAGTCTTCTTGGGTTGGATGCTACAAGCTTGGCACACCTGTATTTAGAGAGTTTCTCCCATTCCTCTCTACAGATCCTTTCAAGCTCTGTCAGTTTGGATGGGGATTGTGCGTGAAAATCGGTATTTTCAGGTCTCTCCAGAGATGTTCAATCAGGTTCAAGTCCTGCTCTGGCTGGGCCACTCAAGGACATTCAGAGACTTGTCCCGACGCCACTCCTGCATTGTCTTGGCTGTGTGCTTAGGGTCGTTGTCCTGTTGGAAGGTGAACCTTCACCCCAGTCTGAGGTTCTGAGCGCTCTGGAGCAGGTTTTCATCAAGGATCTCTCTGTACTTTGTTCCGTTGATCTATGTCTCAATCCTGACTAGTCTCCCAGTCCCTGCCGCTGAAAAACATCCCAACAGCGTTAAGCTGCCACCCCCATGCTTCCCCGTAGGGATGCTGTCACTTTRCTCCAGACGTGACACTTGGCATTTAGGCCAAAAAGTTCAATCTTTGTTTCATCAGACCAGAGAATCTTGTTTCTCATGGTCAGAGAGTCTTTAGGTGCCTTTTGGCAAACTCCAAGTGGGCTGTCATGTGCATTTTACTGAGGAGTGGCTCCGTCTGGCTACTCTACCATAAGGCCTGATTGGTGGAGTGGTGCAGAGATGTTTGTCCTTCTGGAAGGTTCTCCCATCTCCACAGAGGAACTCTGGAGTTCTGTCAGAGTGACCATCAGGTTCTTGGTCACCTCCCTGACCAAGGCCTTTCTCCCCCGYTTGCTCAGTTTGGCCGGGCGGCCAGCTCTTGGAAGAGTCTTGATGGTTCCAAACTTCTACCATTTATGGTACCCTTCCCCAGATCTATTCCTCGACACAATCCTGTCTCGGTGCTCTACGGACAATTCCTTTGACCTCYTGGCTTGGTTTTTGCTCTGACATGCACTGTCAACTGTGGGACCTTATGTGTACCATTCCAAATCATGTCCAATCAATTGATTTTATCACAGGTGGACTCCAATCAAGTTGTTGAAACATCTCAAGGATYATCAATGGAAACAGGATGCACCTGAGCTCAATTTCGTGTCTCWTAGCAAAGGGTCTGGTATTTCAGGTATTTCAGTTTTTGTTTTAATACATTTGCAAAAATGTCTAAAAAACWGTTTTCACTTTCTCATTATGGGGTATTGTGTGTAGATTACTGAGGAGTTTTTATTTATTTAATCCATTTTAGAATAAGGCTCCAACTTAACAAAATGTGGAAAAACGGTCTGAATACTCAAGGGGTCTGAATACTTTCCAAAGGCACTACATGTACTTCATTCATTTTTTCAAATGTATTGGGGACCTTCCGAGGAGTCTTGTGAGGCCTTTGGGTGTCCTAGAGGAAAACAACCGATGTGTACGTATTTGTGAGAGTTTCACCTTTCCAGAKTAGTTTGTAGGCCAAACCGTTCTGACACTACAGACGATTTTGTGAGAAGACAGATTTTCGGGATGTCTCGTGGTCTGACAAACACCGCTCTAGCTCTGTCACCTTTCACCGCAGATGCGCACGTGCGACATAGTCAGATGTGGTGGGTTGAGACGCATCCAATAACATCTCTAGTTTAAACTGACAGATGTTCATGCTAATTAGATTTCCACAGTGGGGCGRGGACATCGACTCTAGGGGGTTCATACTGCATTTGAATAGCAATGGCATAAGTGGTACTTTGTCATTARACTTTTTGAGATTTCAGAGAGTATTGTTGTTAAGCATTGTTACAATATTCAGAAAGAAACGTCATACGGTACAATTCAACGTATGACTCAAGGTTGCCTAGGGAAGCTTTTGTTGGCTGCAAAGAGCTTTTCAATGAAAAGTCAACATGTTGTGGGCAGCTTTGCAGTACATTGCATCATGATGTATTTAGTGAATGGTAAGATGGGTGTCTGTGGGTGGGAGAAAAAAACACTAAAATGTTATCAAAGTGCCCATGGCGTATGACGTTTTGCGGCAAGGTACAGTAAATCAGCATTCTGAAATGTCTCCTGGGTTATTTCATGGGCAGGTTCCCATAGCAACCAAAGAAGGCTCATTTTCACAGGACACTGATCAGATCGTTAGCACTTTATGCTTCATACTGGATTTATCTGACACTTCAGATTGATTTGGCACCAAGAGCACAGCAATCAGTGATATGTTCTTCTGACATTCATGTGCTGTGTAATCGAATTAACATGAAGTACCCACTCGTTGTCAAAAGCACTGAGATACAGCATATAGGGGCTTTATCCCAACCTTCTATTTCTTCCCTAAACGTTCAACCTCCCATAGGTTCTCATCTCATATAATACTCACTCTAACGATGGGGTTAAGAGGAGCCAATCTTTCAGAGTAGGTAGAGGTACTGTATGTACTGTAAATCCTTAATCAGCTCATTTTATTCCAGTACRGTATGGTTGGAATCTMCAGATCTGTGCCTGCWTGTATGCAGTAATATCAAACAGGAAAATAATCCCAATACATTTTTTGATTTGGCCAGTGGTTGACATGATACTTCTCACTATTTTAGTTCCAGTCAACGTCAACACACTGACACTAAAATGGATAAGAATAATTAGATAGGGATAAACATTCTCTGTCGGTTAGCCAGTTGYGGTACATTACAACTAATGAGACTCAACCTTTCATAACCATAATACCATTAAAGCTTTCAACTCATTTGCAGAGATGTCAGATGATTCCGTTCACAGAGACATTTTTTAAAAGCAGGCTGAAAAGGATCCTCATCACAGTCATTGTAWAACCCATAGAAATATATWTTTTGGCTCATGATTGGGGCTATTTTCCAGAACACTGTGGTGATTAGAGGGAGATCCTCTCTCCCATCATGATGAAAGCACAGGAAGTTGAAGTAGTAGCTGCTTTGATTAGAACAGGCCAGTTAGAGGAATACCTGCTCCAATCTACAACAGAACATGTGACGAAAACGCAGAGAGTGATCACCTCTTTCCACATCAGTGTATATTGTGCAGTACCTTGGCAAGCACCCAGAAACTTGCTGCATATGAGTTCTCAATTGACTGGGTAAATAAAGGTTGAATAAAATAAACGGATGGTCACAATCTCTGTCTTCAAATGTTGTACAGTAGAATTGTGAGACAGATAATCGTCTCATGAGAATTCTGTCCTGATGTAGTTCTCATTGCGTTTCCTCCCGTTTGGAATGTAGCTGAACCTGTGTCCTCTGAGGTCAACAGCAGTGTCAGCTCAGATCATGTGATTTCATTTAGGAGCTAACCTCACACTCTCACCCAGGAATTGTAAGTGTTAGAAGAAGATATGTGACCACTGAAGCATGGAAAGAGAAACACAACATTTGACACTATTTGGTTACATTGAAGATGTTAGATTGGTTACATGAAAATTGAGTCACAGGAATCCTCTGACACCACTGAACATATTATCCTAAATCATTCTGGTAGAGTCTGTAGGCTGTACCACAACCGGCCGTGATTGGGAGTCCTATAGGGCGGTGCACAATTGGCCCAGCGTCGTCTGGGTTTGGCCGGTGTAGGCCGTCATTGTAAATATGAATTTGTTCTTAACTGACTTGCCTAGTTAATCAGTTCTCTCCAGAATTGCAACAACCACTCTGTTACTATTTTTAAGAGTGCTGTAAATTGCTGTAAATTGCTGTAAATTGGAAGTGGCACTAGGATGAGATAGCATAGGCAGCATCTGAAATAACACCCTATCTCTTAAATTGTCCTTTGGGAATAGAGTGCGGTTTTAGATTTACCCTCTAGACTTTCAATATACACTCCAATTACTATGTTCACCTTCGATTTCATTGTTTTTATGTCGTTTTCATAATTAAAAAGTAATTGAAAATAGTTGATATGCCAATATTGTTCTACATTTTGTTAGCATAAATATTTTCCCTCAAAGCTGCAATCCGTTGCAGATATTACAACAACAAAGACGTTACTTCAAACAATAAACACTGCTTTTTTCATTGCTCCAGAGATAGAAAAGCAGAGTATATAGTAAAATTGTGTTTGTTACCATGATGCTGGATGCTCAATTCCTCCAACCAAAAACAATAACAAATTCCCCTGGGGCAGCCAGTGGTGCTGTATCGCATATTGCGGATCTCAGCTTTAAATCAGGAATAGTCACAATTTATTCAGTCAGTCATGTTTATTCCCAAGATCGGGAATATAGGGATCAGTCCCATCTTCCAATAAATACACAAATCACATCCTGTCTTTCTCCTAGTTGTCATGGAAACACAAGTATCTGAATTCAGACAGCGTTGTCTGTTGGGTGTTAGATAGAGTTGACTAATTGCTCTGACCTGATACAAAATTCTCTAATATGTCCTTGATGACTCTCCAGCAGACATACAGTAAATCGTCAACCAGTTCTTCTACCCAGGTACAACAGTTTGCATAGCTTCAGAGACTGATTCGATTTTTAGTGTGAAAAATCCTCAAAGATAAATAAATGCTGCTTAAACTGACTGACTTTGATGGGGATCTTTTTATTATGCTAATTAGATTAAGGCACGGGTGCGTCAATAGACTCTTAAGGATTCATCAAATTGATTGCGTCAGTGATTGCGTCAATGATTGCACGCTCTACCTAGTGCAGATGACTACATGGAATATACTGTATATTATAATATTATATATTTTGAATATGCTAGCCGATATTACAAATACAATGGCAAAGCATACTGTGGTATTCTGTGTGCTGTAAATTGCATATCACTGATTGCATGTTCTTCCTAAACTGCAGATGAATGCTACGATCACAATGGCAAAGGAGACAGTGATATTCTGTGAGCTGTAATGAAGGTGCACTTTTGTCTGATTTCTCTGACATAGATGCTCAACTTTTTTTGTCCTAGAGCCTCACAATATACAGTCATAGCTCAATTTATTCATCAGCTCCATTGTCACTTTGCAGTGGTCTGTCCATAGCCCCAGGAAGTATTTTGGGGGTGGGGGTGCTACGTTTTTTTTTTACCAATGTCTATATCGGTCCGCTACTTCAGGACTAATAAAGGCCCAGTGCACTACTTTTGATGTGGATGTTTTGTGTCTTTGCCGATAACTTTGCACCTTTTGATGGAAACGTTTGAGGACAGCGTTTTGTTCTTTCTGGATTCCATTAGAATGACAATCGCAGAGAAAGTGACAGGGCAACAACTCTTACAATTCCAACTATTGAATCTTGCAAGACACTGTTCGTAATTATACAACTACCTTTTTTGCCAAAGTGAAGATGCTGAAAGAAAGTGGAGATGCGCATACATACGTCAATATCGGCCAGCTAATACTAGTAAATGCTCGAGAAATTGGCATATAGTATGTCATCTTCTAATCACTTTAGTGGATATCAACATAGTGTGGCTTTAGACCTCTGGGAGTTATTAAGGAATCGCTTCATGCAAAAGGCAGTGGAGATAATTGGCTTTAAAATATTGATGTCACTGAGATGCCATCTGCTGCACTACCTGATGTTGGCCTTGATTAATAGCCAAGAAAGAGAGCTATTACCTTAAGAAAGCTGGAATCACAGGGTGTACTCTTACAGGGTGTACTCTTACAGGGTGTACTCTTACAGGGTGTACTCTGGAGGCTTGGTTGGTCTTTGAAGGACGAGTTGCCGCTCTATTTATTTCAAGCTGTTGCTACTTCACTGCTTCTACTGGCTTCTGCAGCCAATAAGAACATCCAGGGCCTGCAGCACTACCAATGCTTTTTCTAACAGTCCCAAATGAAACCTGTTGCTCTGACACCTCTTGGCAGTCTGTCTTTAGACTAAGAGAAACAAATTGCAGGAAATAATATTGATTCACTTAATTATTCAGAATGTTTTCGTCRAATACTAGAATGCTCCAGCACATACTGGGAATAAGAGCTCAGTATGGGGTTCTCCCTGTGTTTGGCTATGTGTGACTGTGACACATTGTGATGAAACACTTGCCCGCCAGCCAGTTCAATCGTGATACAAGTCAGTATTCGACGTCCATCTATATCTGTGGACGTCAGGAGATGATGTAGAAACCTACCACCAGGGGCAGTGAGTGCTGTTACCTTCAAGAAAGTTTCGGTTTTGTTAGGGCATTAACATCTGCCTCTTGTGAAAAATGTTTGAATCCAGTGATTGAAAGTTGTTTTTGAGTAGTTTTTTAAGCCTATCCCAAACCTTAACCATTCCGAGTTCATGCCTAACCTTAAGAATTTGGAGTTAATGCCTGAACTTAATCCTAACCTTAAACATTTGGAGTTAATGCTTGAACTTAATCCTAACCTTAAACATTTGGAGTTAATGCCTAAACTTAACCTTAAACACTTGGAAATGTGACATTTGGAACAACTTCGAAAGTTGACGTTTGATAAACATGGATGAACGTCTGATTCTGACGTGAGACTGTGAGAGTTGGTAGAGCATGCAGCATAGTCCCCCTGCAGTGGGGTTGATTAGGATAACAGTACATCTTGTAATTCCAAGATTTCTTTAGGTAATAGCTCTCCTTCTTGGCTATTAATCAGCTCCACATTACCTAATGGCAGACAGGAAAACACAATAACAAAGCAGAATGGGAAACTCCTGCAATCATTTGACTTTAAAAGAGCTGTCACAGGTATTAATACTGTATGATATCTACTTTCATAAAGATTGATGGACACTAATGAATTARATAAGAGAATACAAGCTTCAAAGGTCTCATGGTGAATTTTTAAATGAATGGAGCCCTTTGTTATACTGTCTCATTGTTTATGAGACATACAGTTGAAGTCGGAAGTTTACATACACTTAGGTTGGAATCATTAAAACTCATTTTTCAACCACTCCACAAATTTCTTGTTAACAAACTATAGTTTGGCAAGTCGGTTAGGACATCTACTTTGTGCATGACACAAGCAATTTTTCCAACAAATGTTTACAGACAGATTATTTCACTGATAATTCGCTGTATCACAATTCCAGTGGGTCAGAAGTTTACATACACTAAGTTGACTGTGCCTTTAAACAGCTTGGAAAATTCCAGAAAATMATGTCATGGCTTTAGAAGCTTCTGATAGGCTAATTGACATKATTTGAGTCAATTGGAGGTGTACCTGTGGATGTATTTCAAGGCKTACCTTCAAACTCAYTGCSTCTTTGCTTGACATCATGGGAAAATCAAAAGAAATCAGCCAAGACCTCKGAAAAWAAATTGTAGACCTCCACAAGTCTGATTCATCCTTGGGAGCAATTTCCAAATGCCTGAAGGTACCACGTTCATCTGTACAAACAATAGTACGCAAGTATAAACACCATGGGACCACACAGCCATCATGGTGCTCAGGAAGAAGATGCATTCTGTCTCTTAGAGATGAACGTACTTTGGTGCGAAAAGTGTGAATCAATCCCAGAACAGCAGCAAAGGACCTTGTGAAGATGCTGGAGGAAACAGGTACAAAAGTATCTATATCAACAGTAAAACGAGTCCTATATCGACATAACCTGAAAGGCCGCTCAGCAAGGAAGAAGCCACTGCTCCAAAACCACCATAAAAAAAGCCAGACAACGGTTTGCAACTGCACATGGGGACAAAATTTTGTACTTCTTGGAGAAATGTCCTCTGGTCTGATAAAACAAAAATAGAAGTGTTTGGCCATAATCACCATTGTTATGTTAGGAGGAAAAAGAGGGAGCCTTGCAAGCCGAAGAACACCATCCCAACCGTGAATCACGGGTGGTGGCGGCATCACGTTGTGGAGGTGCTTTGCTGCAAGAGGGACTGGGGGACTTCACAAAATAGATGTCATCATGAGGGAGGATAATTATGTGGATATATTGAAGCAACATCTCAAGACATCAGTCAGGATGTTAAAGCTTGGTCGCAAATGGGTGTTCCAAATTGACAATGACCCCAAGCATACTTCCAAAGTTGTGACAAAATGGCTTAAGGACAACAAAGTCAAGGTATTGGAGTTGCCATCACAAAGCCATGACCTCAATCCTATGGAAAATTTGTGGGCAGAACTGAAAAATCATGTGCGAGCAAGGAGGCCTACAAACCTGACTCAGTTACACCAGCTCTGTCAGGAGGAATGGGACATAATTCACCCAACTTATTGTGGGAAGCTTGTGGAAGGCTACCCAAAATAATTGACCCAAGTTAAACAATTTAAAGGCAATGCTACCAAATACTAATTGAGTGTATGTAAACTTCTGACCCACTGGGAATGTGATGAAAGAAATAAAAGCTGAAATGAATCATTCTCTCCACTATTATTCTGACATTTCACATTCTTAAAATAAAGTGGTGATCCTATCTGACCTAAGACAGTTTTTAATCCTAGTAAAAATTCCCTGAGGTTTAAATGTG
This sequence comes from Salvelinus sp. IW2-2015, assembly GCF_002910315.2. Lineage (NCBI taxonomy): Eukaryota > Metazoa > Chordata > Actinopteri > Salmoniformes > Salmonidae > Salvelinus > Salvelinus sp. IW2-2015. The sequence goes on from NC_036860.1 coordinate 5,313,343, forward strand.
TTTGGCTAAGGTGTATGTAAACTTCCGACTTCAACTGTATATTTAAAACCAAATACTTTTAGACTTTTACTCAAGTAGTACTTTACAGGGTGACTTTCACTTTTACTTTAGTCATTTTCTATTAAGGATTTGAGGTTATGCTCAATTTAGTTTTGATTTCGAGGTTGGTTCTGTTTGGGTGTGGTTTGCCTTGATTGGGATCATCCTTGTTAGTCAGGATGTTTTGCACCTCTCGCCTCGTTAGTTAGTCGTTACTTTGTGATATTTAACAGCTGCTGGCCCAGTGGATTAATTGAGAGACATGAATAGCTCCCAAAGTCCTCCTTTGATCACAACAGTGTCTGAATTCCTGGATGGTATTCTAAATGCTATATGGCTGTGTTTACACAGGTAGGCCAATTCTGATAATATTTCACACATTTTTCTTTTGATCAATCCGATCAGCTCTAAAAAAAGATTGGATGTGAAAAGATCTGATTTGATTGGTCAAAAGACCAATTAGTGGAAAAAATATCATAATTGGGCTGCCTGTGTAAACACAGCCTATGTGACATTTGGTGGTCTGCACCTGGTTAAAAAAATACTATAGTATACTATGGTATAAATACCATTATTTAACCCTTATTTTACCAGGTAAGTTGACTGAGAACACATTCTCATTTACAGCAACGACCTAGGGAATAGTTACAGGGGAGAGGAGTGGGGATGAATGAGCCAATTGTAAGCTGGGGATAATTAAGTGACCATGATGGGATGAGGGCCAGATTGGGAATTTAGCCAGGACACAGGGGTTAACACCCCTACTCTTACGTTAAGTGCCATGGGATCGTTAGTGACCACAGAGAGTCAGGACACCCGTTTAACGTCCCATCTGAAAGACGACACCCTACACAGGGCAATGTCCCTAATCACCGCCCTGGGGCATTGGGATTTTTTTTTAGATTAGAGGAAAGGGTGCCTCCTACTGGCCCTCCAACACTGTAGTGTAGTGTTTTTGCAGACTTTACTGTAATATCCACTGTATTGTTTTTGCGGACTAATACTATAGTATTTACAGTTAACTATAGTATAAATACTGTAGTAAAATAACTGTAGTATAATGTAATGTTTATTGCGAATTGTAGTAGTATTTGTAGTAGTAGTACTGTAGTAGTATTTACTGTAGCGTTTTTGGGGACTGTACTATACTGTAGTGTTTTTGCAGACTGTAGTATATTGTAGTATGTACTGTAATGTTATTGCGGACATATCAGGAAACCAACCAGAGAAATACTAAAAGAGCACATTTTCTGAGTTCAGAGCTTCTGCTCTTTTCTAGAAGCTGTAGGGAACACAATATGGCAAATTGCGACATGGGGGAGTAGAATGAGCAGGGCATATGCAAATTAAATAGACACTGTGGTTTTTACTATAGCAGTGTCTTTGCGGACACTACAGTCTTTTTTTGGCAGATATCTACTGTAGTATTTAGCATAGTATTTTTCATCATACTTCAACATTCTATAGTAAGTATTACACATGAGCGAGGGATTCTACATTCTGTAGTATAGTGTTCTACGGTATACTAGAGTTTACTATACAATTATATGGTAAGTAATGTAGTATTCTATAGTAAACTGAAGTATTGTTTCATGTGGGCATGATAATATCATTTTTAAGAATTTGTTCCATGTGAGTTTCTGTTATGTGAGTTTCCATGAACAAAAAAAGACATACAGGGTAATGAAAGCAAATGTTTTTCAGAATAATATGAGTTTAATTTGTTTTATTTTTGAGACTGGTAAAAGGTTAACATGAWTGTCAAAGACAGGAAATACAACAGGAAATAGAACAGACAGAGAGCCTGGTGTTACCTACTTATGTCAATAGATGTATTGGACGGAGCACAAGAAGGTACAACCCAATAAATACAGGTCATTACATTATTTTTTATGGCCTGTAATAAACCTTCTGCTGATCTAGTGTTCTAGAAAACACAAAGGACACTGCAAGTCAGACCTCTTTACAAAACCACAAAACCATATCCTCGAGGATTAAGGACATATCCTACTGAGGTTGACAATATTCACAAAGCCCTGTTTGCTGTAAGAAGCTAAAGAAGCCCACAAATTCATCACCAACCCCCTGAAGCCACACTGAACCACAATCGCCCACCCGTCTGAGAGGCTGCCTACCCGCATTCGAGAGGAAAATTATTTTCCAAGGAGCAGCGCTAACCCAGATGTACCTGCAATAAAATATAGCACTACTTTGGGAACGGTTGTCTCGTTGAAGCCTGAGCATGAAAGTAAGTGTGCAAATCGTTCAAAAAAGATGTAGGAGGATAGGATACATTGAATTTGCGGATACACTTTGTAGTTGATGTGAGATTAGACCTACATGTTTTCTACTTGCTGTTTTCTATGTTATATTCTTTCAGTCACTGAGGGCTTTATGTGCAAGAAAAACAAAACACCCTGCCCACACACTGTTTATTTTTTGATGACTGAGATCTTATCTCAGCTTGAATACCACGGGATTCAAGGTAAATATCCTTTCACTGAATCTTACCATCCACACAGTTAACTAAAGGAACCATTCTGTTACCAGTACTTCAGACAATGCAGAGAGAAACTTGTTTCAAGGACAGCCAAGAGGTGCTGCTGAATAATGTAGAGGAGTCTTCAACTTTTCTTGGCCAGTGACCCCCACTCAGGTAAATCGGCGACCCAGGGACCCCCATTATATGTTAGCAAAAAACAAAAAATCATGCCTTGAGTAGAAGTAATCAACATTTTAAAATGAATAGATTTGGTAGACAGTTTCATTATTTTGACCTCCCCACAGTTCATTGGAAGAGGAAATGTAAACTCTAACCTGGTCTATCAGCTAAAACGGTAAAGGTATCTTGCAGCATAGAGACAATTTTCACAGTTGTAAAGCACATTTTTCAAAAATGTTCCATTGAGCTGAGAGAAAATGTTTTAGTTTTAAAACTAATTTCCAGGAATTCCATAAAGTTTGACATGGAGCTGAGAGATAATGTTGCAGTTTTAAAGCTAATTTCTTGCAATTTTATACATTTTGCCATGGCTAATGCTGTGTACCTCTGCTCAAACATTAGAACAAAATCAAAGATGGTATTATAAAACAAGATATACAGTTCAATTATTTTCTGCATGCTTTCTATCTGGTTTTGGTCTTTTAAGTTGACACTGAAAGAGTTTTTCATCCCAAAAATGACCACTTAGACTGCCCACATAAGATGTTTCTATAGAGAAAAAAAGTGAAATTAGCTCCATTGACTGTAATTTCCTCTGTATTCAAGGGATAGTTTGAGATTTTGCAGGAAGCCCTTTATCTACTTTCCCAGAGCAGGATGATCAGGAACAGCTAGTATGATAACTGTTCCTGTTATTGCGGAACCCCTGCAATACCGCCGCAGGCCCCAGTTTGAAAACCCTTGATGTAGGGCACTGCAAAGCACAAACAAGACAGATTGTAAGATCTTACAGCTTTCCTGAACATGAAAGGTAGACTAGTAATCAAATGGGATGTTCTTGATTAATGTGCAACAACAGGATATATTTTTGTTTGATACCCACTCGCATATTGATTCCTAATAACTGATATTTTCATGACGCTCAGATATATTTTCAATCACATGCTTCTGGTGTAACAGGTGCAGCTGTCATCCCCCTGAATATGCTTCACATCCCAACTGATAAGGATCTGTGTAGGCAGGGTGCATTGGAGGGATGGTTCTTCTGTCACTCTGAGGAATGATACATGTGAGAGGACCTGAATTTTGGTTGTATTTCCCAGAATACATGACTTAACAACAGATGGGTTTCACTAGTTCCTCTTATACCATAGACATCACCATACCATAGTTACCCCAATCTACAGTCTACCATTTATTTACACCAATCAGGGCCACACTGCTGACAGGAAACATAACCCACTGAGCACACAACATTGTTTCAATGGAATTTCTCAATGTATTGTGATGTGGAATCTACAGGGTAAATACATTGGATTTGCAAAAAGTCAAGGGGTCATTTTCCACCACAGGATTGTCATCATGGTTACCAATTTTTAACAGCAGACAAACCTTGTATAAAATATGTTGAATTAGTACCTTTGAAACAATGTCAGATGTTCAACGTTATATATCCACTATCAGAAAAAAACTATAAGTTCAGCAGCACCTCCTCCTGGAAAGTTGATCTTTCTACAGCTATCCATTTGGTCTCGCATCCAGGTTTTTTTTGTGATTGACTACAACCAATGTGCTATTGTGAGAATGATTATTAAGAGATCTCTTAATAACTATTCCAATGGTAGGTTGAACAGAGCAAATGAAATGTAACTATACTTTAGTCATATATCAAATCAAATCAAATTTATTTATATAGCCCTTCTTACATCAGCTGATATCTCAAAGTGCTGTACAGAAACCCAGCCTAAAACCCCAGACAGCAAGCAATGCAGGTGTAGAAGCACGGTGGCTAGGAAAAACTCCCTAGAAAGGCCAAAATCTAGGAAGAAACCTAGAGAGGAACCAGGCTACGAGGGGTGGCCAGTCCTCTTCTGGCTGTGCCGGGTGGAGATTATAACAGAACATGGCCAAGATGTGCAAATGTTCAATAAATGACCGCATGGTCAAATAATAATAATCACAGTAGTTGTCGAGGGTGCGCAAGTCAGCACCTCAGGAGTAAATGTCAGTTGGCTTTTCATAGCCGATCATTAAGAGTATCTCTACCGCTCCTGCGGTATCTAGAGAGTTAAACAGCAGGTTTGGGGACGGGTAGCACTCCGGTGAACAGGTCAGGGTTCCATAGCCGCAGGCAGAACAGTTGAACTGGAGCAGCAGCACGGCCAGGTGGACTGGGGACAGCAAGGAGTCATCATGCCAGGTAGTCCTGAGGCATGGTCCTAGGGCTCAGGTCCTCCGAGAGAGAGAAAGAAAGAGAGAAAGAGAGAATAAGAGAGAGCATACTTAAATTCACACAGGACACCGGATAAGACAGGAGAAGTACTCCAGATATAACAAACTGACCCTAGCCCCCCACACATAAACTACTACTGCAACATAAAGACTGGAGGCTGAGACAGGAGGGGTCAGGAGACACTGTGGCCCATCCGTGATACCCCTGGACAGGGCCAAACAGGAAGGATATAACCCCACCCACTTTGCCAAAGCACAGCCCCCACACCACTAGGGATATCTTCAACCACCAACTTACCATCCTGAGACAAGGCCGAGTATAGCCCACAAAGATCTCCGCCACGGCCAAACCCAAGGGGGGGCGCCAACCCAGACAGGAAGACAACGTCAGCGACTCAACCCACTCAAGTGAGGCACCCCTCCTAGGCCAGCATGGAAGAGCACACAGTAAGCCAGTGACTCATTCCCTGTAATAGGGTTAGAGGCAGAGAATCCCAGTGGAGAGAGGGGAACTGGCCAGGCAGAGACAGCAAGGGCGATTCGTTGCTCCAGAGCTTTCCATTCACCTTCACACTCCTGGGCCAGACTACACTCAATCATATGACCCACTGAAGAGATGAGTCTTCAGTAAAGACTTAAAGGTTGAGACCGAGTCTGCGTCTCTCACATGGGTAGGCAACCATTCCATAAAAATGGAGCTCTATAGGAGAAGCCCTGCCTCCAGCTGTTTGCTTAGAAATTATAGGGACAATTAGGAGGCCTGCGTCTTGTGACGTAGTGTACGTGTAGGTATGTACGGCAGGACCAAATCGGAAAGATAGGTAGGAGCAAGCCCATGTAATGCTTTGTAGGTTAGCAGTAAAACCTTGAAATCAGCCCTTGCCTTAACAGGAAGCCAGTGTAGGGAGGCTAGCACTGGAGTAATATGATCAAATTTTTGGGTTCTAGTCAGGATTCTAGCAGCCGTATTTAGCACTAACTGAAGTTTATTTAGTGCTTTATCCGGGTAGCCGGAAGGTAGAGCATTGCAGTAATCTAACCTAGAAGTAACAAAAGCATGGATTATCATCAATGATATATCATCAACGATCATCAATTGGCTTAAAAAGCATTGGCAAAATCATCAACAGCTAGTTTCAATTCAGCCCAGGGTTCAACTAAAAACAGACAATAAATATAAAGTTTCAAGATTTGGTTGATTTCAAATGTAATCTTCAAGTTCATCATTTATAATTGTTATGTTGGATTCACATCTCCATCTTAACCAAAATTCAAAGTTAAAGAATAGGACTAAATCAAATRAAACTTTAWAAGTACTTTAAATACATTTTGGTTTGATTTAGTCATATTCTTTAAATGTTGATATTTACAGTGATGTGAAAAAGTAATTGTCCCCTTTCTAATTTGCTCTACTTTTGCATATTTCTGATACTGAATGTTATCTGATCTTCAACCAAAACATTATGTTAGATGAAGGGAACCTGAGTGAACAAATAACACAAGAATTACATACTTATTCCATTTAAAAAAAGTTATGCAACACCCAATGCATCTGCGTTAAAAGGCAATTGCCCCCTTACACTCAATAGCTGGTTGTGCCACCTTAAGCTGCAATGACTCCAACCAAACACTTCTTGTAGTTGTTGATTAGTCCATGTGGAGGAATTTTGTACCACTTTCCATGCAGAACTGCTTTAACCCAGCGACATTTGTGGGTTTCAAGCATGAACTGCTCATTTCAAGTCCCACCACAACATCTCAATAGGGATTAGGTCTGGACTGACTAGGTCATTCCAAAACTTCAAATTTGTTGCTTTTCAGACATTTTCATGTAGACTTGATTGTGTGTTGTGGATCATTGTCTTGCTGCATGACCTAGCTGAGCTTCTGCTTCAGCACACAGACGGATTGCCTGACATTCTCCTGTAGAATTCTCTGATATAGAGCTGAATTCGTAGCTCCTTCAATTAAGGCAAGTTGTCCAGGTCCTGAGGTAGCAAAGCATCCCCAAACCATCGCACTACCACCACCATGCTTGACAGTTGGTATAAGGTTCTTACTGTGAAATGAATTGTTTGGTTTTCTACCAGCCAAAAAGTTGACTCAAGTTTGTCAAAAAGCATCTGGAAGCACCTGGATGATGATCCAGACTCTTGGAAGAATGTTCTATGGACAGATGATTCAAACATATACCTTTTCAGATGAAATGGGTCCTAATATGCCTGGTCACTTACACTATGTACTTTTAATGTTATCTCAACTGCAATCCAGGTCATTTGGTTGTGCTATTAGATGAAGCACAGTGATAACACATTACYTTTTTGTATAAATACAAAATATCTGACATTGTATTTACATTTGAACTTTGTTGTGCTTTTAAATGGTTGAAAGCGCAGTGATAATACATTTACATAATGACAACTAATTTAAAAATCGGACAGTTTTTCCATTGTAATTTGGCTGTGCTTTTAGAGGGTTGGAAGTGATAACAAATTGGGAATTCAACAAACTTCTGGCTGTCTTTTTGAGTGGGTGAATAAAGGTTGAAATCTCATTGATCAACGTCAATCTAATATTACAACACATTTCCATGTTGAAATTATGTGGAATGCTCAGGGGGAAGCTACAGAGTGTGCCTTTATTCTGTTTGCTCAGATGAAACTAGATCCAAATGAGTAATCCTATAACTAATGTCACTTTGTGAGAATCGACAATTATGTGCTGTTTTCCAAATGTTTGAGGGTGAGGAGGTCTAGCGTAACAGCTAAGGGAGCTAAATGAAGGTGACTAAGCACACCATTATGCAAATGAACTTAGTTTGCCAATGAACATGGTTTCTTTCTGTCAATCCTTTGCGTAATGATTAGCTTCCTTGGTCATATTTTATCAGTGAAAAATATTACTCAGAATGTATTTACCTTAATAATCTTTCATTTATGGCATCCAATGTATTTCAAGGAATTGAATTATTGTGAGTGCTACAATCATGCTAGTGACACACTAGCCTGACTAATTCATAACCATGACAGCATGAGCAGCACTTCCCCAATCTGTCATGAAATGGTCAACAAATGAGCCTTCTTTATGGAGAGAAAAAAAACACCATTCTTGTGAACGTGCCCAACAACACCCATCCCTTTGTTTTTACACTGCTGCTACTCGCTGTTCATTATCTATGCATAGTGACTAGCTACATGTAAAAAAAAAAATACCTACTAACCTGTACCCACGCACATTGACTCGGTACCGCTAGCCCCTGTATATAGCCTCATTATTGTTATTTTATTGTGTTACTTTTTAAAATCTTTTTTACTTAATTTAGTAAATATTTTATTAACTCGGCATTGTTGGTTAAGGGCTTGTAATTAAGCATTTCAAGGTGAGGTCTACAGCGGTTGTAGTCGGGCGCATGTGACAAATACAATTTTATTTTATCCTCTTTGGCCACCCCCAAAGATTTCACATTCAACGTTATGCTGCCCTCTGTTGGACAAAGTATGAATGCATCGTGGTAAAGACAGGTCTCATGACTATTCCTTGAGTAACAGGAACGATTTACCAGAGGTGTATTCATTACGGAAACCGTTAACCGTTTAAGAACCAAACAAAAGCAAAACAAGAGTTTCTATTGGACAAATTCAGGTAGGTCCCTCCAKATTTTGTTCCGTTTAAGAAACGTTTTGCAACAGTATCGGCGTAATGAATATGCACCAGCACAACACAGAAAAAAAGTTACAGTTTGCTGTACTCCGGCTATATTGCTCATGTTGGTTTTGTCTCAGCTGTTTTTGCTGTTAGGAATTATTTCTATGGGTGGTGCTCAATAACTGCTAAGGTCTTCTTGAAAACAGACATTACTGATGAAATGTTGACAATAAAAAGACACCTTTCAATTCAACAGCCAAGGTCGATAAGGCCACCCTGAGAGAATTCAAAGCTGGAACTGCGTAGCAAAGGCCCTGATGGATGTGTTGGGGAACAACATAATACACATCAACATCATGGAAATCAACAAGTGTATTTGTGTTCATTCCATTTACCAAGCACTGCCAATTTAACTAGTCAATAGCACAATACAACCAACTCTGTATTGAGTACCTGCTGTTTTTCAGTTGTCATGATGATGCAGACAAGTCTACTTGTTTTGACTAGCTAGTAACATTAGCATTTCATTACACCCGTTATAACATCTGCTAAACCGTGTACTAGACCAATAAACTTTGATTTAAATATGTTGGATTATATAATGGCCTTCCTTTTTTATTCTTAATTGGCAAAGCTTGGGCTGAGACTGTTCTCTCTAACCCATAGAAATTGAATCGCATTCTAAATCTGTTCTCCAAACTTCATTCCTCTCCAGTTATATCATCCTCCTGTATATATGCCTTGGACATAGAACATGCTTCAGAAACAAATACATCTTTAAAATAATTTATTCAAGAAACATTGATGCTGAGGTTAAATGTCCATGATCAACATAGAAAATATGTACATAGAGAGCCATCGGTAAAAAGGACAGAAAGCCTGTCTAGAATGATGTGCTGAGTAGAGAGAAAGCAGTGATACTATTCAATATATATCTCGATGAAAGTCCCAGACTGTTCATTAGTTGGGATCAGTGATTCTGGACGTTAGAGTTCTGCTGGAGGGTTCCATCGATGTAGCACAGTTGCTAGTTGATTACTGGTGGTAGCAGCTTGGGCTCAGACACTGTGGTCTGGGTTTATGATAGGCTGCAGGAAGACTGTTTGGAGGACTCTCTTTCCTATGGTAAAAAGTAAGATATTAGTACAGGCAAAAGTCAACTTAATTCAAGACAAAGAATCCTTAGTGAGAGGCTTGTCTCACCATTTACGGTAAATATTCAACATGGGGAGCAAAAAAAAATTGATCATTTAATAGGTCCATCAGATAAAATACACATTAAGTAGTACTTCAAAGTTGTCTCATTCATTTTCTCCGTAGCTGATCTTTAAATGCACCCAGTGAGGATGATGAAGGAATATAGGGGACGCCATAGATGCAATGTACCTAGGTCAGGTCCTGTCCTGTTAGCATGCTACTGACGCCTAAGTTTTCTGGATACCTGTTGTCTCCGCTGCTGGCGTCTGTACTCTTCTTCACTAGCAGCAAGGGCCTGAGCCAGAGCCAGATCCTCCTGCTCCTGAGGGCTGAGACAGACACAAACACTTCTATGTCACACAGAGGAATGCATCATCATCATCAAACTGCAGAGAGCATGCAAGAGGCACAACGACACACTCACCAGAAAGAAGGGTGGATAACAGACACACACATACAGTCAGTCACAGGTCTGAGGAGCAGCAACACACATCATAAGGTGAAGAAACACTGAACCGTGGGCACCACTGTACTTAATTTATGAAGTCATCATGGACAAGAAAGATGGGCTAAACAGTGGAATGTCAAACCTATTAATATTGTGTTTTCCTATAGTAACCAAATAGCCTGCGTTTCAGCTAGAGCAAACACATAGCAATAGGAGCTAGTGAAGAAAAACAATAGGTAACTGGGTTGTGTTGATGGCATCTGTACATGATTATAGCCTATATTATGTGTTGGTGATGCTAGATTATGGGATTTAATGGGGATTGTTTATTACCTGAGCGTTGGCTGTTGGACTGTGCTGCGTGCCGACTCAGCCAAGGACATCTCCAGCGCTCTTTGTAAGGCCTGCTCCTCAGTCTACAATCACACCATGCAGATAAACACTTACAGGATGTTCTTTATTTTCTTCTTGGAATCTCAATGAATAAAACAGGAGCAGACTATAGAATCTCAATGAATAAAACAGGAGCAGACTATAGAATCTCAATGAATAAAACAGGAGCAGCCCTATAGAATCTCAATGAATAAAACAGGAGCAGACTATAGAATCTCAATGAATAAACAGGAGAGACTATAGAATCTCAATGAATAAAACAGGAGGCAGACTATAGAATCTCAATGAATAAAACAGGAGCAGACTATAGAATCTCAAATGAATAAAACAGGAGCAGACTATAGAATCTCAATGAATAAAACAGGAGCAGACTATAGAATCTCAATGAATAAAACAGGAGCAGACTTTAGAATTATTCAGAGAAGAGAGTTTACAGTAGTTTCAATCAAGTGGTGTAAGAGTGTTAGGCATACCAGGCCAGCCTGAAAGGATGCCGAAGTAGGTACTACATTCTGTGCTGGAGGGGGCCGCATGGCCGGAGCTGGACTATAAATGGCCTGAGCACTGCTGTGATAGAATCAAAAACAATAATGCTCAGTGCGGTTATAGAGTCAACAACTCAACACTTTCTAGAAAGCACAGCGGTAACAGGTAATAGCAGTTCTGTGGAGAAAAAAAAATCACATCCTTTTCATGTGTAGTATATTTCACTGACAATAAAAACAACATGTCAATTCATTCATCCCATGTGTTTTAGTGAGAATATGCCTCTCACGAATTTAGAGAACAAACTGTGCTTGCCAATATCACTTGTTTATTTATGTAAGCTTCATGTGGGTCTTCAGTGTGGCGTTTCGAAAATCAATACATGAGGATCCTCACCGACTACTCTGGGTCCTAGCATTCCCATTATAAACGGGCCTAGAACTTCCTCTACTGCCTGAAGTGGAGGCACTGCTAGAGGATGCTCCTTGGGACCGCATGAAAGCAGCGAATCTGAAAGAAATCCAATGTAATCATCATTATACCGCAAAAGCTCACAATGTGCACAACAATCAATAAATGTCATCAGGTGGAGGGAAATATTTACCCAGATTTGGAGACTGGTTTGTCTTCAGGCTTACAGTCATGGTCTAGTGGATGTCGGTGTTTAAGACAATAATTCATGTGGCACTGGTCACATGTCACTTGGATCATTTCTTTCTGCTTGCAGCCTCCTTTCGAGCATTTGTTTGTAAATATCTACAATAAAAAAAGGTTGGTTAGCTTAGATTAGGCATAGCTACTTCACTTTACCCATGTTCAGTTTGTGTAAATGGTCCTGTAGAGAAGCCTATCAACCATACCTTTCTCTTGTTCTGAGCAGGGTCCGACTGGCAATCGCGATCGATGTGCTCCCCAACCTTGATGTCTGGCATTTCCCCTCTCTTGATGGGGATCGGGGTGTTGCACAGAGGACACACAGGGACCTGGATATCCTGGGGACAGAATCAAGCAGAGAGCTGTATTAAAGCTCTGTTTTGGATCAATAGACAACATGCAGACAACTAATATGGTTGAACAGCAAACATTCATTTCTACATACTAACTGCACTTTACAGGAACTTTGCTTTAATTCTAACATACAATGCTGCTAATTTATTTAAAATGTACCTTCTTGTAGGATGACATGCATTTGTGATTTGCATAGGTTATGTGGTCTTTACAAAAAATCTCTTCACAGGCATCACATCTCAATGGTAGGAAATCTGTCAGATATAAGAAATATGTCAAGGGGTTTATTCCATGGCAAAGGATCATCCATATGAATGTAGATAAATGAAATTCTCACTATCACTCTTCAATCATGATAATGGGTAGTGCAGCCCATGACAATTGGTTGTGGAGGACTTTGGACTTAAACCACAACTATTGACAGATACCAAAGCCATACTAGAAAGGACAGGAAGAGAACACAAACAACAGGCTCTGTATTGGCAGGGTCCCAGAGGCTTTGCGGTAGTAAATGGAGATAGCGTTACATAACCAACCACTCACCCAGCTGCTTGCAGGAGTTTTCAGAGCAATGCTCTCCTAGAACTGGAAACTCCATGGCACTATGGTGATACACCCTTCAATTGAAAGATACATAGATAAGCTAGGATCATCCATAAACAATGTTTGTTTACCTGTGACAGGTTATCTAAATACACTAACTTCATTTTTCACTTCATTTTTTAAGAACAGTAGATTCAGAATATCAATTTTAGGCTATTTAAAAGGTCCCTTTGTTTACGTGCTTCCCTTTCAACTAACGTTAGTTACGCTTACGTAACAGGCTTATTATGGACGTGTACAGTCAGTGGAAGAATGTCCACTGACAGATAGTTAGCTAACGTTAGCTACCCATCTAGATGTAGGTAGCTAGGACTTCCTATGATAACAACTGCTGAATCATGCCATCGCTTCTTGCTACCTACAATTTGCCAGTTTGACTAATGTTAGCTAACTTGCTAAGTTATTTTGGGGTATCTAGCAGCAGTCTTCCTCTCTACTAGCAGCCAGCTAGCTAGCTACTTATCATGGCTAATTAGCTAGCTGGTAACGTTAGCTAGGCCAGCTCCTCCCTGTACAATCGCTCGAGGCCATAAATGCAATTACCTAGCAGACAAATGTTAGTATTGTCTGTGTTTAAGCTACCTAACGTTAAACTAGTGAGTTATTTATGGAATACCATTGATGAGCTTGTTCCTGGTTTACAGGCCAACAACAAAATGAAGCTAGCTTGCTTGCTTGCTGATAAGCTAACGTTGTTAGTTAGCATCCTAGACAACTACTGTAACGTTAACATTAAGTCGTTACTGATAGTTAACTAACGTTTAAGTTACTAATTTTACTTTACTTTAATTCGAAACGGATAATATTTAGCAAAAATATATTTGGGACGATTGTTTACCATCACGAACGTTAGCTAACACTAAGCGAATATGGATTGGAGACACCCTTCCTGCCCTGACGTTGCCTTGGTTTAGTTGGCTGACTAGCTAGCTAGATACGATAGCTAACAGCAAACCATAGTAAATTGAAAAATACATGCAACAATAGGCGACTCCTCTCACTTACCCAGAGACTTGGTTCAACCAGACAGCTCTATTTGATTATTCTTCCTCCTCTTGCTTTGAAATTAACGTTAAACTGTGAGGAAGCGAGTGGCTAGCAAGCTCTCTTGACAGCCAGTTACATCGAAGCGTCACTGACACTTGTTTATGCCCCTCCTCACGGTTGTACTAGCTAGGGAGTTCCAGAATGTACCACACGAGGCAGGGATGGAGCGTTGTTTTGATCAATCACAGTGACACAGCGTTGTTGAGAACTGTCCATGGTACTGGTTTTTACGAAACGTCTAACTGAGACGTGTTTGGGTTGTCTCAAACCAGCACCACGGACAGCTCTCAATAATCACGTGTCACTGTGACTAGATATGAATGTGGCTAGCTAGTCTCTCGCCAGACTAGTTCAGAAAGGCCATGTCAGAATGAATCACATTTCTGGAATCATGGTAGGTCTATAACTAGGGTATAATAAATCACACAAAATAAGCAGAATAATGCTAGTTTTGATTTTGGATAGTTATCACCTTCCAACTCTGTTTGTGTTTGATATTGTATTCGTTTACTTGCTGAATAACAGATGTGTTATTCACAGAGCACATACATTTGTTTCACAAGTAAATGTGCCCTTTTATTAATCAGCACAATATAGGCTATAGGTGATGATATAGGTGATTCATTCATGCTGATGAAATGGCCCATATGGGCTAGGCACGTTTGTGTACACTGGAAGCAATTGTGAGTCTAAAGAGGGAAATGTGCAATACTGCAGCTAATGTAATGGCATATCATTACCAGATGGTGGCAGCAGAGCTCTTTCAGACGTCTATACAGTCTTCAACATCTGGTTGTTTATGACTGGCCACATTGTGTTTTTGTATTATGGCAGTCCCATTAATAGACTCTCTAATCTCATGTTTCATGCATGCATTAACAGAAGGGTAACTCCAGAGGAAAGTTGTCATTGCAAAGATAAAGATACAATATATATGTACAGAAGTGTCACTGGGTGAGTTAGTGAGGGTGGGCCTACCTAGTCAGTTTCAGATTTTGAAAGTATGAAGTTGTAGACACTTTCGACATGAGTATGAAAAACACATAGATAGAGATTGTTAATGATTATGTTACTAGAAACAAAGCCTAACTTAAAGCWGCAAKTCCCTGTTGAAGAGSTACTGGAATCCACATAAACACACACCACAGCAGGACCAACCACATCACCAAGAGGTCAACTAGCTGGAAATAGTAGTTCTATAGTAGAGTCAACCCACAAAATTGACTATTCTCATTATGCAACAGTACAGTGTTATGATCAGAGGCTGGGAGAAGTGATCACAGAGGCACTCCTCTAGATTCTTCCCTTGTACTGTAGCACCTGGCTCATAAGCTGCTAATTCTGCTGCCAGATGGCATCGCTTGCTGAACACCTGGTTCGTCATAGGGATTCCTCCTCCTTTGCTCACACTATATCTGCTCGAATTAGAAGATGATTGTAATAATTTCATACCCCCCCTATCCCTTTATTGATGTAGKAACATTTTGGATGACACATTTGACATGGCTTCTGGACAGTTTGTCCTCATGGTGCCAGTCACCTCTCAATCTCCTTGGTCATACTTTGTTCTGGACAATCTCAGGATGTCACTGTTTCTCGGGTGAGAGCTATAGCACAACTAGCCCTGCTACAGTATCCTAAAGCCTATTCAATGTAAACATGTAAAATAAACTCTCTGTGGTTTCTCTCTACACTCCTGAAAAACAGGAGTCAAATGTTGTTTTTTCTAGAACGAGAGACCACAATAAAACAGGTTCTAAACTAGTTACTTAAACCAGTTACTAAAACAGTTACTAAACCATAATTATTAAACCATCACAGTTAAGTAACTTTCTACTAATTTGAGTTTCTCTTTCAAAAAAGTTTCATAATTGCATTGGTGAAATATGATCCTAATCAGATGGATGATCCAAACTTCAAATGCATATAATCCGTTSATTCTAAATCCAATCCTTGCAAGTCTCCTCCATTTGATATCTAATCCAGTTTTTAAAAGTTTCAAGGAGGCAAGATACAAGTCATTTGAATATCATTAACCTTCATAACGACTCAAATAGCCCCTTGTGCTTTTCAGGGACAGAATGCCTCTTTTATTCGATAGGTGTGCGTTTAGAAAAACTGAATAACGATTTGGTTGATTTATTTATCCTGCTATAAAAACGCCTGAGCATCCAGACAAATACAAGATTGGTGGTGTTGCTAAATTGGATGGTAATTGCCATCATGACAAATTAGGAGGCAGAAACCCGCCTTATTTTTTTTCTATTATAAGATAGTATTATTCTTGGTTYATAATCCTTTTATGCAAGATTCAATTCCGATAGGCTGCCTACATGGTGATTGTCCCTAATAATCCATGCATCTGAGAGGCCTATTGGCTGGCCATATCTGTATTGTTTTCGATCAAAAACACAATTAAGCATGAACACTGTCMTTAATGTCAAATATTGATCARAATTCGGTTTCATTATTACAACTATATAGAACTCTCCAAGCATGTAGAACATTCTTTGACTTTTTCTCCAACCAATGATAGCAATTCAAATCGATATTTTAAATGCGTAAATACGTTTAGATTGACCATTATCATGTCAATTTATTATCAAGTTATATGAGCCTGATTTAGTATAGACATGGTCTGTTTAACATTGTGAGGTTATTCACAGATTCCATGGTGTATTAAAAGATATATTATAGAATGGATCCCATGCACACCAGGCTGACTGGGAAGCAGGCGTGAGGGGACGAACGGTTTAGGAATACAAGGCATCACATTTCTGTCTTTTGTTTAACCAGACTTCATCTCAATGAGTTAATGGGCCAGATGAGAAGGCTGCTAACCTGCAAAGGCGAGCAGAGTGCACGTGGAAAAGAGGTGTCAATAAACGTGTGAATGACAATGTGGTAAAACACACACCAACTGAAAAGGAGACGAAGATGAACAGATGGAGAAGAGTGGGGAGTTAACGCAATGACAGGGTCAGTGGAGCAGAGAGCAGGCCTGAAATACAATTAAATGGGGAGAGTGTTACTGAAATGAAGGATGGGCGTATGAATTAACGACTGGCTTTATTTGAATAAGAAAATAGTAAAACAAACATGACAATTGAAAAAACTAATTCACAGTTAATTGATTATTTTAGTTGATAGATGCAGTTCGATATTTAAGTACGCAAAGAGATACATTGAATAGTTACAATTTGCTATGTCAGTTTGTGTGCTTTTAGTCACTTTGGAAAGGACAAATTGGCCTAACAATGTTATATAGTAGCTTTGTGGTCGAAGCCTTTTGCTGAAGACTGAGAATAGCCACGAGTTGGCGCCACAACTCTTTTCAACTTTAGGCGCCATATTGAAAACAAATAACGTTTCATGGTTTGTCCTTGGGGTCAAGGTGTAGGKCCACGCCCATGTGCAGAGCAGGTGCAGTTGCTCTGGGATCCTGGGCATGCCTCTCCAACGCTTCGCCACTTTCCATTGATCTAACCTCCGAGTAGCCTATATGGTAAGTAATGACATTGCATTGCCCTCTGTTTAATGGATAATGGCCAGTGTAAAGACTGACACTGAAGAGTGAGAAATGCAATTGTCACCATGCACGTTTTGGCCTATTGCTGCAACAGTATATTGGTATTCATCCACGGCAAGGTATCACTTTAATTCATATGCCTAACATTACCTGCATGCCTGCTACTTTGTCCCCTGCTGATCGAAATCAAGAAACGTAATTTTTCATCAATCATTTGGTCTTGATTGTCAGACAAMATGCATAGTTCACGTGAAAATTATTGAAATGTGCACTTATTAAATGACATGCTACTTTTTAATAGGCTAGTCTTTATAGCAGGAAACCGAGAGATATCCCATTTATTTAAAGAGAGAACTGCACACACAATTCATTAAGCAGGAGGCTTGTAAAATTAGCGCTAAGTTAACCTGATTTCTCTTAATTAAAACATCTTTTCTCGTTTACGATGTGGATATAAGTAGATCTCCTGGGTTTCGAATATTCTACAACAGCAGATGGCCGGGGTGCGGAAAATAGTTAACGGTCTCTCTCTCTCTCTCTCTCTATCCGATCTGTACAATGTGAGTTACCGACAAAGCAGGGGATTAATATCCAGCCGTCTCTTTTATCGAAGAGATATTAACCATTTCAATGCTGCCTATTAGCAGTCACCCTGAGACAGGTTCAATTAGACAAATATCAATATCTTATTGTCGTTCCTCTGCCATAAACATGCACAGTATTGTCCACCAAATGTTTGTCTCTGTTTAGGCCCAAGTTTATATGGGAGCAATGGCTGCGTTTAGACAGACAGCCCAGTTCTGATATTTGATTTTTCTAATTGAGCTTTCGATCAATCAGATCAGCTCTGAAAAATATCTGATGTGAAAAGATCTGATGTGATTGGTCAAAATACCAATTAGTGGAAAAAAGATCAGAACTGCCTGTGTAAACGCAGCCAATGATACCGCAATGTTTGATTGTATCAAACAAAGCAATCAAAAATCTTATTAATGTAAAACTAACTTATTATGTGTCCCAATGTATCTATCTCCCTCACTCCATTCTTTCAAGTAGGCTACATACATTGCACCCCTCCCTCCTACATATAAGGCTATGTATACACACACATACAGTACACACTGTTTATACATACATACATACATACATACATACATACATACATACATACATACATACATACATACATACATTACATATACACATCAGCACTTACCAGATGTATAAAGGTACCTATTCAAATTTTCTCACATCGGAGGCACTTTCGGATTAAATGGGTTAGCTGAAGATTTGGAGAGACATTTTTTCCTGTAGGTGTTAAATTACTAGATTGAAGTTGAATAATAAGCAATGAGTCAAACTGCACACCCTTCATCTGCGGAGCTGTAATTAACAGGGAAAATGCAGGCGGTGAAAAAAATGCAAATTATTCTGCACAAAGGCTTCTCACAAATTGGCGTCACCATTTCTCAAATTATATCATTACTATATTTTGAAAATGTTAATCTGTGAGCGGATTTCCCGGGGGATTGAGTAAATTAGTTCTATTTCCGAACTGCTTTTCTGCGAAGGCACGGGAGCGACAAGCACCTCTGATTTGCTGATTACAATTAGACTCCCAGTTTGGGCTCCTTCAAGCATTGATAATTTTCGGCATATTAAGCACGTTTTAGCAAAGGTGAAAGTCAGTTTTAATTGAAATGAAATTATTATTCTAATGGAAGTTTGGTTATTATTATTACGAGGCAGTACTCATTTTAGATTCATTTTAAATATAAATGCGGTGAGTAAAAAGATTTTGAAGGGCATTAGGGTGTTCAGGATTGAATGAGGTAATTTGAAGGGAATTACTTTCTCTTCTATCAGAAATGAAGTGAATTAAAAGTCCAAATCAATCGCTTTCACTTCTCCATTCTCTTTGACAGCAGCACAATTACAGATAATTAGATGGAGGAACTTTTAATTGTGGGGATTAAGAGGGAGAGAGAATTTTCAGGATCAGAGAAAATTTAGAAGCAGTTTCTTGCTTAAAAACGAATCAAAGGATTTGGTAGCTTAACATGGCAACCAATGCTTTCTACTGTTTAATTGGAATTGCATCTAGTTCATCGTATCAAATTATCCACCAACAATTAATATTTAGATTTAATTCTATAAATTATCATCAAATCGAATAACGTGCAACTTAATTTAGATAGTTAAAAATGTACTTGCGTGAAGTTAATTGAGTAATTAAACTCCTCAACTGCTGCCTATTAATTTGCTAGCTAATTAAAATGAATTTGATTTTCTGTAATGTTGGTAAACTAGGCATCAGTGTTAGATGGCTGGTTTGATTAGTTTTGTTTGTTTGGGGTGTTACATTTGAATACCTGCTGTTAATAGGGTCAATATGTTTACTTGCCCACAATGCTCATTTTCTGTCAGGGGGAAAGTTTGGAGTTGAAGGACTGATTTTGTATATTCAGGTGCTGGGAACTCCTGTTCACAATCATTACCATTGCCCTGTCACCTGCAGTTACCAAGAGTGAACACAGGAAAACAAACCTCAGTGGAAGATCAGTGAACACAATAATGTTTTGTCCTCCACACTTCTACAGCCTAAAGATAGTGTGATGCAACAATAGTAGACTTTACTTGAACACTCTGTCATATGGGCTAGGCTATAATACTGTCATAAACAGTCAGTTGGCTATGCTCAAAGCTATGCTCAGACAGTGTAAAATCTGTTTTCATAATAACCTGTCCTGTCATGATATGTTATGACAGTGTTATAGCCCTTATTATGGCACTTTCACATAGTCTAGCCCTATGAACAAAGGCCTACAAACAGACAAACAGACAAACAGACAGACAGATGCCTACACACACAGACACACGTTTGCTATGCACTGTGTGCTGTCACAGGCCATGCTTCATTCTTCACATTTCTAAACATCTGTGACCTAAGACGTGATTTGATGTCATCTGGTTCAACACTTACAACATAGTATGAAGAGATTGTGAATATGATGTGACATGTACAAGGCTGTGAAGATGATGTGACATATAGTCTACAACAAGTAGCATACAGTAGGCCTATAGACGGTAGGCTAAATAGGCCTATTTGTTTTCTCATCTGCTGCTTTGATGGCCTTCAGAAATTATGATTTGAGATCTTCAAATGTGTGATTTATGCCAGTTGCTTTCAAATAATCTGAAATAAAAGATAGGCCTTTCATGCCAATGGTTGACCTGCAGGTCAGGGATGGATGTGTATGGAGCTACCTTTTCCATCTGCATGTGGGTTTATCCAAGAAAGTCACTATTTAAGATCAGTTGGTAAAGGCAACAATAGGGTAGACAAATATCACATGAACCAATGTAGGTCTACTTGTCATATAGGCTAAGCTACCAGCTCTATAAAACACTCTTATATAAATAGGGTTCCAAAAGGGTTCTTCGGCTGGCCCCATAGGAGAACCCATTTTAGTTCCAGGTACCCTTTTCGGTTCCAGGTAGAACGTTTTTGGGTTCCATGTAGAACCCTCTGTGGAAAGGGGTGGAACCCATAAGGGTTCTACATGGAACCCATTAGGGTTATACCTGGAACCAAAAAGGGTTCTTCAGAGCGTTCTAATATGGAGAAAACCTATGGGAACAGCCGAGGAACCATTTTAGGTTCTAGATAGCACTTTTGTTTCTAAGAGTCTATTGTTCTGCAGTTTAGGGTGCTGACTCTGAGGCACTTTTCTATTATTTTACTGAACCTTTATGTCCTATCGACCAAGGCTAGTTAAATTGTTGATGAAACTCTTGAATTCAAATGAAAAGACAGACCTGTAGCGGCATTGAATGCAAGCCTTGTTCGTCTTATTATCGGGTTAATTAAAGCTAGGATCTGACAATGTCACCCGGTTGTAGAAAAACGGATTTAAATGCAATGTCTCCCGGGACTGCGTGTCAAGAGCTGCTTTTCACTGAGCCCGTGCGCCTGGATGGGGTTACGATCAGAATTGACAAGAAGCAATTATTGAATTTTAGATGTTCAAAAAATACATGAATGGTTGGAATTATTCATAAAACATCTGTAAAACATGATAAACTTAGTTAAAATACAAAGAGAGGGGCATCTGAGCCAACTCTAACCACATCTTTGTAGGGGAGAGGGATAAAACGGCCAGATCCTGAGACATTTCTAAGGAGTTCATTAAAATGTACACATTGAAATGCAGAGGGGTGCTATTTGGGCTTGAGGTCAAGTGACGAACGGATTATATACTTCCTCATAATAATATTAATTAAACAATTTGCATGCTAATAAGGTAACAATTATCACGGTTTCTGTTGAGAGATTCGGGTTATTACAACACGCCAACCCGGGTGCCAAGGGTCAGGGAGTGAGTGGGGAGCGAAATTTCAACTCAAATTAGCATTATGACAGCACCAGACATGGGATAAATAAAGTCGAATTAATTTTCTCTGTAGCCTACAGAGCAGAGAGACAGAACTACTAGACCTACTTAGACAGGATTGATTCGCTTTATTCACAACACATTTCTTTACATTAGCGAGTGGGGAAACATGGACTAGTCCTATGAAGGTCTCCGGACAAATAGCATAATGTAACAAAAATGAATGGTTCGGAGCTTCCCCACAGTAGACTATGGTTATATAGTTTTGTTAACCTTTTACACAATCATAAATGTCCTCCATTTTCACTGGATCATAGTCTATTTTGAACTTCGAGAATAAATAACCTCTAGGCATATAAAGTTAAATATAATACAATTATTGAATATATATATATATATATAGATAGATAAATATCAGATGACTCACTGGTGCTGCACATCAAAGCTACAATGTTTTATTTGTTTGCCTCATAAAGACAGCATTTACCTGCCTACATGAGTTCAAAACTAGCCTACCAAAAAAACTATAACAATAACTGCAAAAACGTATACACAAGAAGCTACTTTGAAAAATTCTCACACATTTCTAAATGAAGTCTCATTAATTACAGTATAAGTGCTGGGGAATAAGGGTTCACATTTCTTCCTAATATCGTTCCTCTTATTAGCAGAAGATTAATTAGTGTGTGATGTAATTAATAACTTAACATCTGCCTTTTTTCAATCAGCCTATCGACAGCAGGCTGAGGAGTCGATCGCCCCCTTTCATCAACATCCAGTTAAATTGCGCGCGAATTGGTTGTAGTCTCGAATAAATTTTGACAGCATTTGGATGATAAATGTCTTTGTCTAAAATTAGGGTATTTGTAACTCGGCATCGATTAATAGAGAGAGTAAAAATTTAAAACGCCATAACATGTTGACCAAAAACTGTGACTAGCCTCTCCGTCGTTTTAGATGTAGGAGCGACCGTTCGAAATTAGTCCATCTCTTTCACCTTTTACTGGGCTTCAATCTGATCACTCTCTCTTGGTGGTCCCCCGTGTAGTTGTGATGTAGTTCTTATCAAAGCCCTCCTGTCTTGTTGTGACAGCTCTGATATTGTTTATTGAGGTGGATGTCAGGTTTAATTAGCAATCGATATGGAAAGCGTTTGCAGACCGCGCCTCTGACGTCATACTCGATTACCGTTTCTCATTGGTCTCAAATTCCCAAAGCCTAGGCTAATTATTGGAAGGTTCATGTTGATAAAGTACAGCTCATCCTTCCCTCCACATCATGTCCCCTCCTCGCTGGRCACACTCACTGCATGCTTTTTAAATTCACACCACCAGCKTCCAGACGTCGTTTCCTTTTGCCTAGGAGATGATGGACAGCAGGATACTGGATCCACCTCATGCCCAGTTCGGAGGCTCTCTCGGCGGGATGGTGGGCTTTCCGTACCATCTAAGCCACCATCATGTTTACGAATTAGCCGGTCATCAACTTCAATCTGCGGCCGCAGTTCCTTTTTCAATAGACGGATTACTTAATGGTTCCTGCACAGCTTCAGTGGTTAATTCAAACCAGCTCTTGTCTGGCTGTGGTATGAATGGAGATAACCAGCAGTACAAGCTGACAGGTAAGCAAAACGAAATACAATACTTATTAAAAGGTTGGCTGTAGATCAAAGGACTAAACAAAGAACTGAACGTGTCTGTATATCCTGTCCTGTATATCCTCTCCATAAAGCGTTAAAGAGGGAATCCAAATCCTAAGAAACAAAGACGCTTCTTCTGCTTTCAAATGAGGCTATATGCAATTCATTTCAGTGGAGAGCAACATACGAGCTCAGCTCCAAACGTGAAACCCCCTTGTGTTGTGACAGGGTGTGGAAAATCACTATTTCTCTATTGTTAGTAGAATGTTTTACTGTGTTATTGTTATTATTATCAGGATCAATATTGTGTGATTAATAGTCTATTATTACTACTATTTTCTTACCATCGYAAACMGACATAATAGCCRKATTTATTAGACMATATTTMATTKATTTCTTTATAAAGGACCACAGAAAYAARGTWTCCTTGCAAAAAATCATMCAGGCTACTTTTGCGTCTCTCWCACACTCTCTTGTTTTGTATTCTCATGCTAGATTCGTGTGACCCAGACAAGGATAGCCCTGGTTGTAAGAGACGACGAACTCGCACAAATTTCACTGGTTGGCAACTGGAAGAATTAGAAAAGGCTTTTAATGAGAGTCACTATCCGGACGTGTTCATGAGGGAAGCACTGGCTCTGAGATTGGACTTGATAGAATCGAGGGTACAGGTAAATATCAACCATATCCACTTTTTGGCATTCACTGTTGTTGGTTTGTTTTGATGTGTAGCCTAATGATTCTTAAACACTGATAGGCTGTTTGAACAAAGGAAAGTAGGCCTATTTATTCCCCATGTCTCTTACACAAATATATTACAATGGTCTCTTTTAGATATATAGCTGTCCTGTAATTCCTGTCTCTTTGTTGTTTTGTACGGTGACCAAAAACTCCACAGGGAGCTCGTGTAATATAGGCACATAGAGGCCTATTATAGTATGTGCAGGGTCCATGATCTACATACAGTACGATGCTTCAAAACCGCAAATGAAAGCAAATCCTTTTCACAATTTTAAAAAGGAAAACATTATCAAACGTGAATATGTATTTAAATAACACATTATACGATATATTTATAGAGAGATAGTCTTCGAAATCAAGGGTGATACGAGCAGCAACCCGAGTATAAAGAGGACCTCTGGTTCAAGGAGAAATACTTTAAATATGGCTAAGCCATGGAATGGTCAGTTCATTTGCTGTACTTGATATTAATATAAATTGTGTAGATTCAGTCGACAAGGCTATATTATTTGCACTCAGACATACTCAAAATTAATATATCTACATACATCTACGTATGCACATTCAGTCTTTCCACTTGTATTTTCCTATATAAACCGATAGAACACCCAAGTATACACATACATTTATGAACTTGAATATTGATGAATTTTCAAGTCCTAAATTTTTATAAAGGACACACCTTTCCCCCATCTCTCCTCATCAGTCAAATGTCCATGCACGTGGACTTATTATTGTGATCATTTGCACTTCTGATGTCAAAAGCTCATATGAATACTGTGTTATGCACAGAGAAAAGTTACAAATACTCAAAATTACCCCAACACCTAACTGCCAAAATATTGCTAAAGTGACATGACAAATATAGGACTAGACCAGCGTTTCTCAAACTCGGTCCTCGGGACCCCAAGGGATGCACATTTTGGATTTTTCCCTAGAACTACACAGCTGAAATAATCAACTAATCATCAAGCTTTGATCATTTGAATCAGCTGTGTGGTGCTAGGGCAAAAAACAAAACGTGGACCCCTTGGGGTCCCGAGGACCGAGTTTGAGAAACGCTGGTCTAGTCCTATATTTGTCATGTCACTTTAGCAATTTTTAGGCAGTTAGGTGTTGGGGTAATTTTGAGTATTTGTAACTACGTATATTAAACCATTTATTATTATGTATTTGATTGGGACACATGGGCCCATCATAAGCGAGATATATGTTTTCATGGAGCATTTTCCAGATCAGACAGACAGCATTTAACTTTTAATTGAWTAACGAAGAAGGAATAAGCACACGGAATAATTGTAGGCCTAGTCGAATTGGAAAATAAATATGGTTATTTTTGTCATCGCATCTGATAATAAATAATTGTAGGCCTACAAGCAAGAGGCATTGCTCTTTGGTTTTGTGTAATTTGGAACCATCTACAAAACATTATTCCAATGGTTCACACAAATATTAGGCTAAATTATTATTAGGCCTATGTCTTTTTTTAAGAGAGTGGACATTTTCTTTTTGAACATGCGTAACATGATTTGTTTCTCTAATATGCAGGTATGGTTCCAAAATCGCAGAGCTAAGTGGAGGAAAAAAGAAAACACAAAGAAGGGTCCAGGGCGACCAGCTCACAACTCCCACCCAACAACATGCAGCGGGGAGCCCATGGACGCGGAGGAGATCGCCAGGCGAGAACTGGAGAGGATGGAGAAGAAGAAGAGGAAGCAGGAGCGAAGACTGTTGAGGTCCCAGAATAAACTTTTGTCAGGGGACCTATTTCACACCCCAGGATCTGACAGTGACAGTGGAGTGTCACAAGTGACAGACAGTGAACAAAATCCACATTTTGACTCTGTAGGCCGAAACCAAACCCAATCGAGCTGTGACCAAACACCACAAACCCTCCAGAACCAAAGACACTTGAACCAAGATGCTGGTGGACCCGAGCTGGACTCGTCCGACAGCAGTCAACAGTCAAGCATGTGCGCCAACAGCAGAGTCTCCAACCTTCAGAAACTGAACCCATTCAGCGTAGAAAGCCTTCTATCCGATTCCAGACCAAGGCGCAAACTGAACATAGATGGATTTTCTGCCTTACCCTCCTCGCGGCCTTTGATAGGGAAAGGACATTTCTTACTCTATCCTATCACCCAGCCGCTTGGATTCATTGTTCCTCAGACTGCTTTGAAGACAACACCACCAGACTCAGATACAGACAACTCCACACAAAGAACCCCAGTGAATGACAGCAGCTTATCTGCCAATACTGGACATAAAAACCATAAGGAGTCCAACAATCTTAACGACGCGACAGCAATCAAAGTGCAGGTCAACTTTACCGSGAAAAATAKTAGTTCCCCACAGAACAGCCCAGGRCATGTTACCTTTTCCAGTAGKAACTGTAGTCAGCCTTCAGCCAGTTGTAGTGCAACATATTTCCAAGATGATGATGATTCAAAGTATCTGCCATTAGACAAAAAAGAGCAGTCTGTAAAAGACTACCCAGAGACTTCCGAGTCTGTGACAACCAACTGTCCACCAGAGACAAAGACAGAGACTCAAGATGTCGATATGGAATAATAGACCTATAGGTGAGAATAAATATTGATAGCGTCAACAACACCTTTCATTTGCCCAAAGCTCAATCACGTCTTAGAATATAAACTCTAATTTTACAGATGACATATATAGCCTATTTTCTGATGATGATGGGTTATAATTGTGTGCGTGTGTTTGTTGCGTGCGTGCGTGCGTGTATATGTGCACGTGTGTGTGTGTGTGTGTTGGTGGTGGTAGTAGTACTAGCCCCCCTGTGTAACGAACTGTAAAAATACATAAAAACCACAAAAATCCTCAAAGGCTGTAAAAAGTATTATAATATTTATATATGTAAGGTTTTCATAAATAAATCGATTGTATACAATAAATCCAAACCGTGTGAGACCTTAAATAGCCCGTATAGTGGGTATAGGTAGRGCTTTCTGCTAAAATCTGATGTTGTATTTTGTGTATTGCTTTAACAAATTTATTCATCTATAAGCCTCACTGAAATGAGGTTACGAGCCGGAGGCGAAAGGACCCGCTCGACTCCTGCAGAGTTTTGATATGAAAGTAATTATTTTCCCGGTGGCTACTGCAYGGATTCAGTTTATTTTAGCCCAAAGGGTTATTATACATTACCGATTTCTAGTGATATGAAATCACATAAACTTCCAAGAATAATAGAATTAGCATGAAAGGCTGGGGTGTCAAATTGAAATACGAAAATAATAGCCCCGGCAGCTGGGAGTGTGTTTGTGCATATTGGATAGGAGATGGGAATTCGTGGGGCGGAATTTTCATGAGCTTTTCACTTTGTCAGGGCCCTTGTAGCCGGCTATATTAAGATAGATGTTCGATGATATCCCTCATTGTTCTGTCGCTTACATTGATGTTTCTGTGTTATCAGCCTATTGATCATGCGTCGGCTGTAATAGGACGGGCGAAGCAAACGTGCCTATTTACAATAGCAGAACACATTTGTTCTAATAGGGTTGGCGGTCCCCAGGGATGCTGTGCAGGCTCGGGGACATCTGCGCCATGGCAATATTAGCAATGTTGACCAGATCTGAAGTCGAGGTAAGAAAGGAAAGACCATTCACATCGCATACAGCTTGTTTTACAAGATAGGGCCTATAGGTAAAACGCACGTGAAAATGCCCTCAATAACACGAACATCTAAATCCTAAAAATAGAAAAGATCCATTCCAGTGTGGTGTAGTTGTCCTTAAATACCCAGAGTTCCTGCTACTCTTTTAGGGTCTTGATTTGCAAATAAATTGAAAATAATCAGAGGGGCAGCTTTACATCTGAGCCGGCGCAAATGAATTTCTGAGCCTGTGTCCCTTTCAAAATATTTACATAATTTTCACCCGGTGACTGCTGTTTGCTCAGAGGAAGCAATGACTTATTGGGTGTGGGTGAAGGGGGGCTTTTGGTATAAGAGACAGGCAAAAGTGTATAGGGAAAGGGAAAATTTAATCTCAACAGAGAGTATATAGGCCTATGGCAGAGACAGAAAGTCAATAAGCTAATGAATAACTTATTATTTGATGAAAACAGATCCAAATACAATGGCCCTTGGAAGTCCTCAACCCAACAAAGATAATACTTCTAACTTTTATTAAATATATATTCCTATACCCGACATAATATTTAAAGACATTATCTTCTTATTCAGCCAGCCACAGCCAGCCCATCTCCCCAATTATTGAGCTTTATTTCTGTCATTGGGTTGCCATTTAGGATAGATCATTTGGAAATTAGAGTTGTCTGGATGTGTCCTTCAATATATATATATTTTTTGTGTGTGTCTTATTTGGAGCGTATGTTGCGTGGTAGGGGTTGTTCATGTTTAATTCATTAGCATACTGAACAGGAGTATCGTGGCTGCACACTGGTGGCCTTAAGGTGAAATTAGCGATTTGCTTAAGTAGTTAAGCTTTTTTTTTTGCCTGAGAGCTGCACGCTGTATGATTCAAGACAAACTATCAATCGATATGGCCCAGGCAGCCCCCAGGAAATGTGTCCTCCATGAATCATACTTTATGAATTCAATTTCTACCCGGAGAAATTTTCAATTTGAACGCCGGATCATTATGGGAGAGTGTAAATTGTTTTTGCTCTATTATGCATCGGACGCCATCATTTTTCTTTCTAATTACGGAGGTGTCAGGTCGGGCTGTCATGCAGGCGCTGATTTTCAATTTAACTGATCATCATGCATTCATTTRCCCATTTGATAAATCTGCTATCTCGACGCCTCTCCATGCCTGGAATGCTAAAAGAGAGACACAGACTGGCAAAGTAATAGGGGCGTATATGCAGCAATAAGTGCAGATCAGGCAGCTAATTTAGCACCTCCTGATATTTCATTTCCATTTTTCATTTTCAACTCTCAAAGGAGCGAAAAGCAGCCCAAAGGCAGAAATCTCGTTCGTATTCAGCATCAGAGAGGGAAAAAAGACTACGAAAAAGCTTGTTTTCAACGACACATCCAAATTGGGATATCAAGCTTAATTGATGCTAATTGAGTTTCTCAATGCGTGTTATTTTTATTTAATAGAAACAAATTTTCGCAATTAATTATGAGCGTGATATCAAGAACCTCATTTGCAACATTCTCTTTTCCCTCCCTCGCAGCTTTGAGTAAATTAACTTATTTTGTCATTTGCCATTTTTTTGCAAATTAAGGGGGTGAACCAGGAATTATGCCATTGACATTATTTAAGAATGAAAGAGMCACACTGTTTATATTTTTACAACATGCAATGTTCATAGCACACACCAATGCCGAACTTAACAACATAATTATACAGATATGCCTACGAATATATTACTTGTCAATTTACGTTGTTTTTCTTCAGCATTGCATGGGCCTATTGGTGTTAGAAATGAGTGAGTGTAACATCAATTTRTATTCATGAAGCAATCCATTAATTGTTGTCTCATCATTTKATTTGTTAGTCTTAACTATTTGAAGCTGGCTAGTACACATTATTATAGAAGTGAACACAAAGACAATTGTGTTTAGTGACCTGCTAATTCATTGGTTTTGTAGATTATAGGAAAGTTATTAAGCACTTTTCCTTATACATTTTCCAAGATCATGTTTCCTAACAAGCCTTTAGGATACTTTTGAAGAGTCTTTGAGTTTCTAAGTGGTTATTCATGTATTATTGCCAGAGGTTTTCTACAAACTTGTCACTAATCGTATCTGCTTAGCAGGGCTTTGTTTCAGTAGCTCGAAATGAGCATGAATGTAGAAGGACTGTGCCAAGTCAATTCAAGATTAGAATGATCAGTCATACACYACAGACTTCAAATTACCAATTAGTTTAGCTATTCGATGTGGATCTATAGATAGTCCTACAACATAGCTTAGTATATGCGTATATGACTTGCAGATGTGAGCCTATATTTTCTATAATAATCAAACATTGCAAATGTACACCAATAATATTAGGCTACAAGAACCCATAGACAAAACATGGCAAATAATTCAATTTCCACGTGACTCATAATCAATTTAGGCATTGACCGTAAAACAATGCACATGTCTATGATAATCCTATCCCACGTTTGCTTGGCCGAGATAAGAGCGATTAAGTCTGTAGGTCCATTAATAAGCATGCYATGTAATAAAATCCCCCAAAAAGCATGGCGGAGTTGCTCCAGGATAGAAGCCAAATGTCAAGTAGCATTTTAAGCGATTGTGTTAAAGATCCAAGTGCCAGTGTTTCTCTTTGGGTATCACTGGGACAGAAGGAAGTCCCCTTCATTCTCTCATTCAGCCTCACTGAATTAGCTAAACAACGTTGGTAGCCTAAACTAAAATGACTTAAATTTGACATCAAGTCATTGGCTGCATTGTTGAGATTAGTCGATCATAGTCGATCATGAACAATGCACTACTAGCCTATAGCACAAACTACAACATGTCTTATAGAGCATCCAGTACAATCAAAGCGTGACAAGCGAGAAGCGAGCAGTCTTTTTTYTAGCTATTGGCCAAGACAYAAACATAGGTTACTATAAGTAGAATGTTGGCWATACATTCTTAGAAAAAAGGGTTCCAAAATGGTTCTTCGGCTGTCCCCATTGGAGAACCCTTTTTGGTTCCAGGTAGAACACTTGGGTTACATGTAGAACCSTTTGTGGAAAGGGTTTTGGGTTCCACGTAGAACCCTTTGTGGAAAGGGTTTTACATGGAACCCAAAAGGGTTCTACRTGGAACCAAAAATGATTCTTCAAAGGGTTCTCCTATATGGGGACAGCCGAAGAACCATTMTAGGTTCTAGATAGCACTTTTTTTTATAAGAGTGTAGAGATGTGTGAAGATGGAAATATTGTATTGAAATGTTAATGTCTGTTGTGTAATAGGCCCACCCATTTGAAGACCTTCTATAACATTTAATTATCTCATCATCTCAACTGTCGCCTGTCGGCTTTATCTGCAAATTCACGCTTGGAAAGTACAGGCAGTGGGGGACTGAATTATACTCTATCCATCTGTCATATCAACCAACTACATCAAACCATGTGGGAAACAATAAAGYCAYCCACCTAYAATMATTCAGTTATTGTAAGGTTTGAGMTATYGGCCTAGCTCCAATCTGCTTTCAGCTACGTTCAATATGCCKCAAAATGKTTCCTCTATAGCAAKTGCATCTTGTCATATCCGGATGTAGACATRCTGGTTTACATTTGAGGCGTTTACCYTCCATTATTTTGACCTGGAATAAATCAACATCATAAACATGACCCAGAAATTAACACCAACTCCCTTGGTCATTGTGGTTATTAAATATCTAACAGCCTGTGACTGCAGCCCTGCTCTTCTCTGCTAATTATCACCTTGTGAAAAGTGTTTCATTAGCTTTTTTCATTTAATGAACCAACCACGGCATTTCCAGCCAAATAACTAATAAGGGGTCTTCCTCAAAGTCATGAGTAATGACATTTAACATAGGCCTATGTATTATAGATAGACCTATAGCTTATTCAGCTTATCTAGCCACTCTCAGCTCATGTGTGATATGGATGGATGTACTTCCTCAGTGGACCCGTATGTCAACACCCACAGATGTGGTGCTTTAAAAAGATCACTCAATCTGTTTCCAAATCCATTCAGCAAAAAAATAAAATAAAAAGTAAACCTACATGGAATCAATAAGGTGTTGCCACACAAGGTCTTATTTGCTTTACTCTTTTTGCTCKCAGAAATGATGTCATGGGTTACATGTAATGAATAGAACGTGCATTTGATTGTATTTGCGTTACATTACCAACATCATCCAGTACACATATGCACGGTCCACCTGGGTGATACCTACTGTATATAGAAAGCATTTTATGTTTTGAAGCTAGGTTATATTCAGACAGCTTACAGGGCTTTCGCTCCCCACCGCCACATGTTTTTCACCTGTGTTGATATGCCACAATGAAGACTAACCACTTTGTGGGGGTTTCTAGAGAACGGTGTAAACAGGCATTTTCCTCTCCCGACTTCCRAGGGAACCTGCGACCCAGAGGTTAATGAAGCGTGAAGTGTGAAAACTTCCTGAGATGGGATGAGTTAAACAGTGTCCTCAGATGTTAAGGCAACACTGTCCAAATCTATTTGTGGATGTCAGCTCTTTTCATATGCCTCAAATCAGTCTTTTTCAGAAGGTGAACAAGCCCCATCTATAGATCTTGGCACTTTTCAATCTAGAGGGCTCTTATCTTTTAGTATACTATCGCAAAGTAAAGTAATATATGTGTGTTGTCATTGAATACCCTATGAGAGATTGAATTGAAAGTTCATTAGTTAATTAAATACAGTCAGAGGACGAAAGCGAAATGGGTAAATGTTGTGGTTTATTATAGGACTTCAACTCCATGATCATTTCAACATCTCTCTTTGTTTGAACGTACGTTTGACATCTAACATTGCATACTGATCATCTCAGAAACTGTATTGTAATCAATAGGATGTAACACTAACAAAGTTCACTATTATGAGCTTGATCTCCATATGCTTTGTTGATGATCACCYTACTTCAATAGAGGAATACATTGAGATATKATTTCCAATGACTGAACTACACTGTAATAAAACAATTCTGGGAGCTCGTAAAAATGGAGCTTAATCTCCTGTGGCATCTTGGATCTGTCACTACAAGTCAAATATCCAGATAATAGTAGAAGTGTGGGGGGGGGGGGGTACTTTTCAGTTTCAGTTCCAGACCTTAGCTGCCCTTTGGAGTGTGCCTTCAGTTGCACCCTTTGGAGTGTGCCTTCAGTTGCACAGTGGTCATTAAAGTAGGCTGCTGTTCTGCTGGAGGTTAGGCTTTGTTAAATGATTTGATAGGTGGACTGTTTTCATTGATTTGGGTCAAGCCAAACATAGCAGGACATGAGAGAAATTGCCATAGGGTGTAGTTAACCCAAGGATAATMAGTTATTATTTCAGCCCTTAAACTGCATTAACCTTTTCCATTTCATACAGGGGATTGGTTCTGATCACACTGTCAGGCAGTGTTCCATCCTCCATCAAAAGTTAGCTATAAAAATCATTACTCAGAACACACCTCAACAGAGAGATTGTCTCCCTGAGTAGTCCCATCAAAGCAMTTTCTCCAGCTTTTWACTTATAACTATCCTTTTAGAAATGTCCCCAAAAGGCACAGTTTTTAACTACATAAGTCAGCTCCAGCAAATTACAGAGGTGTCAGAGGTTGGTTAAACATTTTTTTTTTTACAAAGTTACCATGCAGCCTGTAACAATACTCATCAGTGTTGTTTATCAAAGTTACTCATCCTCATGGTCTCGATACATAATTACTTTTAAATTACATCCCTCACAATCCGAACTAAACAGTGCATGGCTGGTGTTAGTGATCTTATTTCAGCCTGCAGCYGAAGTCTTCTTTAGCTAATAGGCATTTTCTGGTTGCAATTAAAATGGTTGGCGTGAAGGTCTTGACATGTCCTCCAATAGGCTAGTKACCAGCCCCCAGCTCTCTCCTTCCTTTCYTCATTAAAGTGGTATTGCAAATGCTCTTTACACATCAAGGCCAAGACCTRYGATTTGACTACTACATGCACATTATTTKATCCTTGGACTCCCTGGRAGTACTGACATGTACAATTCTGTCATTAATGCGGCAGGAAGCTCAGGGATGGACCAGACACAGGGTTTCACTTGAGGTCCAGTTTTTTTTTAATGGGCCWGGGGAAATAGGMTCTAACTGGGCCTGAAATGTCACTATCAAAGTGTCCTGMAGACTGTAGAGGAGGAGCATGTTATGGCTCTGTCGRCAGTCCGATCSATCACATTAGAGCAGGAAGTGGGGAAGATCTGACAGGCCAGAAACACTTCAATACTGACACACTCTGTCTGGGAGCTTCAGGCACACTTCTTGAAATAAAAAGAAAGCCTCGTACCAGCCCTGTAAGTGGGTGTGATTAGGCATAAAGGYTCCCATTGTGCAAAGGCTGGAAGAAAATTAGAAGTGATAGTGGGACAGAATCAATGCTGTTTTCCTCTCAGAAGTGTGACCATATCCATCAACAACYCCGAGATGTCTAAGGATCGCTTCCCTASCYWACACCTTATCGACGGCTAGAGGAAGAACCTGAGGAAGGAACCMTTTAAGACATAACATTCATTTCAGCGCTATCGATAAGCAGGCCAGCCTTTCAAAATAACCGATTATGGCACAGGAMAAATAATTAAAGCACCACCTACAGCTTTTTAAGCCTAATAAATGGGGAGTTGGAGGACATACATTTACTGAACAAATTGAGGTTCTCTCCAMCAGGCAGGCTCCCAAATAGGAATTCAATTAAAAGTAATATATGTAAAGTAGATATCAGTAGGAATTTTAATGCACACTGGTATGCAACTGTGAAGAACAAACATGGATATGTTACTTTAACCCGAGATCCCATATGGACATTCAAATAGAACTGGTGTTGAAAATTCAAGCATTCACAATAGACTTGCACAGAGACATTCGAATCACTTGTGCTATAACAATGTCCACTGAAATTGGCAAAACAAAGCCCACTAAATCTAATAATCACATTTGGTATGAAACTCAATCTTAATGGCATACTCATGAATAAATTAACAAGACAGCATAGYGGGCAAGACTGTATAGAAGCCACTGCGTTAGGGCTTCTCACATTTCTCTCAGTGCTACGCCATACGCCATGGATAGGTTTGGCTGTGCAAGGCTGCAGTTTGACTCACTAATCCAATGTGTTTGCCAGCTTTGGGCCACCCTCTGTCCGGGAGGTACAGTAATCCTTAGTAATACTGACGGAGCGAGCACAGAGCAGGATGGCTTCTGATCGGGAAATATTGACTGTAATAATTTGTTGCTCGTTCCCAGAAGMTGCACCAGCCATGTTTAATCAACAAACAAAACACCCAATCTAACCCTAACTGGGCTGCCACTCTTTGTGGATCCAGTAGAACAAGTGGCTGCGTGACAACATTTACTCCTCGTTAATTGATAGTTTATGGAGATCCTTATTGAATAGTTGTATGGTGGAGTGAAATAAAGACTTTGCTTCTCAGTACTAGCCCATGGCTAGGCCATAATGTTACTGAATTGAAGGGAGTTCAGGTGAATGGGCCAAGCAATTGGTCTTGTGGTCCTGCTCTTTAATTGTGCCTATGTGCTGCTTCTCTTCTGGTCAGGTTTAGTAACATATTACACTGTAAAACCTTCCCCTGTACATTTACAGCATTATACTGGGACCACAGTGACCAGCTTCATACTGTAATTTTGCTTTACAGCAGAGATGCTGTAATATGTTTTACAGTACTATTTTCCTTACTGTAAAGACATATTACACCATCCTTGCTGTAAATTTACAGGGATGCTGTAATGTTTAACAGTATGGAAAATAGTACTGTAAAGCAAAATTACAGTATTAAGCTGACAATTCTGGTGCCAGGATAAMGCTGTAAATGTACATGAAATTCTACCTCAAATCTAAATGTAAGAAAAACAATACATTTGTACATAAAATAAATGTATTCAAATWGGTAACAAAATTCAAAACGAATGAACAACACAATTGACAATAGAAGTAACAAGAAGTTACCACATATGTAACCAAATAAGAGAATCATTACAACACTAATGTAAAAACTATATTGTATGCCTGTGCATTGGGGCTGTGGGGAAGAGAGAGACAAAGAGGGAGACGAAGTTAAAATTGGGACTGGGTACAGTCCTAGATCTTCCGATTCAGATCTCCTAGCTCCAATCAACAGAACTAAGTGAAATAAAACAATGAAAATGGTAATAAGAAAAAAAGAAATAGTACTATATATACTACTGTTCAAAAGTTTAGGGTCACCTAGAAATGTCCTTGTTTTTGAAAGAAAAACATTTTTTTTGTCCATTAAAATAACATCAAATTGATCAGAAATACAGTGTAGACATTGTTAATGTTGTAAATGACTATTGTAGCTGGAAACGGCAGATTTTTTATGGTATATCTACATAGGCATACAGAGGTCCATTATCAGCAARCATCACTCCTGTGTTCCAATGGCACGTTGTGTTAGTTAATCCACGTTTATCATTTTAAAAGGCTAATTGATCATTAGAAAACCCTTTTGCAATTATGTTAGCACAGCTGAAAACTGTTGTCCTGATTAAAYAAGCAATAAAACTGYCCWTCTTTAGACTAGTTGAGTATCWGGAGCATCAGCATTTGTGGGTTTGATTACAGGCTCAAAATGGCCAGAAACAAAGACCTTTCTTCTGAAACTCGTCAATCTATTCTTGTTCTGAGAAATGAAGGCTATTCCATGCGAGAAATTGCCAAGAAACTGAAGATCTCGTACAATGCTGTGTACTACTCCCTTCACAGAACAGCGCAAACTGGCTCTAACCAGAATAGAAAGAGGAGTGGGAGGCCCCGCTGCACAACTGAGCAAGAGGACAAGGTACATTAGAGTGTCTAGTTTGGGAAARAGATGCCTCACAATTCCTCAATTGGCAGCTTCATTAAATAGTACCCCGCAAAACACCAGTCTCAACGTCAACAGTGAAGAGGCGACTCCGGGATGCTGGACTTCTAGGCAGAGTTACTCTGTCCAGTGTCTGTGTTCTTTTGCCCATCTTAATCTTTTTTCTTTGCAACTCTGCCTAGAAGGCCAGTATCCCCGAGTCGTCTCTTCACTGTGCCGCCAGTATCCCGGAGTCGTCTCTTCACGAATCTGCGCTAAGTGTACTCTCTCTGGCACTCAGCCTATAATCACAATAGTCTCTGTGATGATTTTCTAGGTTGCACAGCTAGATATCTACAAGAAATCTAAAGCAGACCGAAATGGTTTTGTCAACTCGAGCTAGCTAGCTAGCAAAACGTTAGCCTGCTATCTAGCTAGGTTAGCTAAGGAAACATGCAGTAATTCAATGTTGTCTAGCAATAAATATGCTTATTAACAAGGCAAGGTACCTACCCAGCAGCTGCTGAAAATATTCTTCCACTTCACAGCCACTTCAAGAAGATATTTATTAAAATAGTCTGAGTTTCATGTGTCTCGCCCGACAGCATGAGGTTGACACCTGAACTGGATCATTTGAATCTACTGTAGGCATACACTATTACTGTAAAGCAATACAGTATGTTAGAGTAATATTTACAGGAGGCTTCTGAATTACAGTTATTTTCAGCATTTTACCCATAATGCAGTGCAWTCTACAGCATGAATGCTGTAAAACACATTTATGGTATTATACTATGCATCCTACAGTGTTTTACTGTTGAAATAATAGAAAAGTCTTACAGTGTATGTGAATTTGGCTGTACATATCTGCAGTAGGTCCATAGATGCAGGCAGCCCCTATAGGCTGTTGACCTCTAGCTATATCTGCATCTCGGGTGGCACTGTATCCCCTGTATAGTGCACTACTTTTTGACCAGAGGCCTATGGGCCCTGGTTGGGGTTGGTGCACTTTGTGGGGAATGGGGTGCCATTTGAGAAACGCTGTATATATCACTCCCTTAATGAATTCAGCGGAGAAGGGCTCTACCAAAACAATATCTTGTCTGGATTATTTATTGCTAATCCTGCCTCCTCCTCTGTTAAATTCCACGTACTCTTTTCTCTGGTCGTCTCCTATGTGAATCCAACATGGAAGACATGTAATCTCAATCAGTATTGTTCTTTTCCTTTCTTTGTCCTCTGCCCTCTTGGGAATGTCATGAACATGCTGACTATTTGTATTAACAGAATTACAGAATTACTTTACCCCCCCCCCCCCCCCCCCKKKAKAAACACTCGAACTGTCAATCTGATAGCATTCCAATATACATTCCAATTCCCCACCCCAAAATGATTGGGGATTTAGATTTAGTGGTGATTTAGAAAATGTATTGAACATATATAATTGCTCAGCTATTGTTCAAAGGAGGTAATTTAAATAAATGACAACACATCCGTAAACTCCTTTACAAAAGCTTGCTTTGTCATAGGAGATATGGGCTGTGTGCATGTTCAAGATATCTTCAACTACAAAAGCACTTTTCCATTAATGAACAAAAAATGAGCAGAGAAAATTGTTCCTTGAATTTCTTTGGGCAGATAACGATTCTTATCTTTATCAGCAGTTAATCTGCTAAGGTCAAGATTAAAGGGAAATGTGAAGTGAACCCCTAGTGTCCCCAATTAAAAAAAGAAAGAAAGAAAGCAAGGGAGAGGCAGAGAAAGAGAGAAGTAGACTCTGCCATAGATTAGCCTGTTCTCCAGTCCCCTAAGAGAAATAGAAAACACCACAATTAAATTATGACACCTGACACTTAGACCTCACTTCAGTGAGAATGGACTAACTGTAGAATGTGAGATACTGTCAGCCGATTAATGTGTGATCACACACATTAGCACCTCTCCAACACGACATTTTCTGATGTCTTTTTCCCCCCATTTTGAGCTACACATGGACATCAGCTACTCAAGAACATGTCTCTAAAATGTGTCCTCTCATGAGCTTGGGGGACAACCATATGTTAGAGGTAAACTGATTGCACGGATTGCGATCATATCTAACGCAAGTGTTGACTGACAGATGGACTGTACAAGCATCATTCTCTCCAACATACATGAAAAAATTGCAATTAACGCACTATATATAATTACTTAAATAAACATAAATTCAAAGAATGCATGTTCCAAAAGTCATAAGACAATCAAACAAGCTGTTATGACGTTAAAGGGGGGGGGGGGGTTACATGTTCATGTTAGAGAGATTGAATGCACCTGAGTTACTTTAAAGTCGGGCCACAGTATCTTGACATTGAAAAAGGCCAATATTTACCCCTCACGCCTGGTGTATAGGGTCAGTCCTTTACATTAGTTACAGTAGAAAATGAAATATTTAAAACGGGKATCCTTTCCATCTCTAAATGAAGAGAAAGCATGTTTAACCATTAGAGTTGGAGCGCCCACACATATTACAATACAAACAACACCTACACAAGCCCACTCAGAATAACAGCGCACACTTCAATATCAACAAGAGACATGATTCAAATGGTAGTCCATGTGATCTCAAAGCAGTGCAACACATTTAATTGCTGTCACCTGAGGTCACGAACAAGCAGGAATCCTTTCTGTTCTCGAACCTTCCCTGAAGCTTTCTTCGGCTGGTCATCTCACGCCGGTGCCATACAGTGCCCATTACATTACCCCTTTACTGGAGAKGTTAATATTCATAAGGAGAGCAAGGAGGGGAGGGAAATATTGTCACTCACTATTTTGCACAACTGGTAATTAACGGTGTAACGTTTAACAATTTTCACAGCTTTGAGTGCAAATAAGCAAAAAAGTGGGAAGTAATTGAGTAAGTGCCCACTGACATCACCGCTCACTCAAGATAAGCCAGGTAATATGATACAATCATGGCTGGGGATGGATATGGCTAGCGAGTGAGGGAATGCGTTTAGGACACWATAGGCCTACCACAGCAAATCTGTTATGTTAATTACAGCCCTATTCTCACAACCCCTAAATTAGCTGGGCTAAAATGATCTGCATTTGTGGAAAAGTGAAAGGAATCAATTTGCATGCCAAACGTAACCCTGCAAATTTGATGAAGGAGGGTGTGTTAATATTTTCCCATTAAAGATGAATGGGGGTCACCACTGGCCAATTTGGCCTAACTAGATCTTCTAAAAGGAAATATTCGAATACCGTTCCATTGCATAGAAAACCAGACTTTGTTTTACACCAGCTGCTACTGGCAATATGCATCAGAGAGATTTCACAATGTCCACATAACGACACAGCTTGAAACAGTCATGACAAAACAGTCAATAACACATAGTTTGTTTCTTTCCCTGGTTGTGTGTAACATACGTTTGCTGAAGCTCTATCATGAAGAGATGCAAATCTAAACATTCATCAATCAGAGCATTTTGTCACAGAAAGTTGATCAATCATC
Source organism: Salvelinus sp. IW2-2015 (assembly GCF_002910315.2). Taxonomy (NCBI): domain Eukaryota; kingdom Metazoa; phylum Chordata; class Actinopteri; order Salmoniformes; family Salmonidae; genus Salvelinus; species Salvelinus sp. IW2-2015. The sequence continues at coordinate 5,353,389 of NC_036860.1, forward strand.
CCCGGTACTATATATCTTAATAGTGTGAAAAGAGTGTGATTGTGCTTCAGATAGGCAACGAAAGAGAGCACATGGAGGAAGGGAAGGGAGAGTCAATCCTCTTGCTCCAGTGGTCCATGGCAGATGGATGATTCCTCAAGGTAAATTTTTTAGTTCAGTTGAGCTACATTGATTTGGCAGCATCGGGTGGATGTCACACATGCACTGAACAATGCTCAATGACTTTGCTATCCTATTCCCATTTAAATTGCCTCTACTTTTCCTTTCTGACACCTGTTTAAATCAATGTCTTCCTCTGCAGGTCATGGGCTGAATGTACTAAGGCACCCACCGACCACATCTCAAATCCACTAAAATCAACACAATAATTGAAATATTTTCAAGCTGATTACACCGAGGCCCGGGGCTCGGCTGGTTGCTAAGAATACGCTCCCTGGTTGCTAGCGGGAGTAAATCATCTTGCATTATTTGATTTTTGTTACTGATATGAAACCGCTAGTCCCTCGATTAAATGTCTCACAGTCAACCACCTAGGGGACAGAGGGGAGAGACAAAATAAAATAGTCACTGTGAACCTGTCAAATAGGATCTCTAACTTCTCCTTTCTCAGGGCTTCACACATCTACCTGTTTATGTTTGTTCCAGTTGAAATAACAAGAGCTCGGCTGGTTAGAGTGTGATTGAGGAAAAACAGGACAGACATGGGGAAATGTCAGCAAATCACACATCAATCTTGGGTTTGGTTAAGATCATTAGATATTCTGTGATCCGCCTAGCCCTTATATCTACACTGATTGTATACTCTAAAAACATGATATTGGACAAGGCTTAATGCAGTTTGTATGACACAAAATAGCGAAGGCCAAAGACTGAAGGTCAAAACATTGATACAATGCTTCATACAGAAGTGCTCCCTAAACAGTCACAGATAAATAGGGATTTTCCCAACAAATTCTGCACATGTCAAAAGTCATACGATGGCTTTGTCCATCAGGTTGAGATTACATTAAATGAGGGAACATTATCAAACTGGAACTTTCCATATAATACCATGTTATCATCCTGTTTGGTGGAAATTAATGTTGTAAAGGGGACTCAGAGATTAAAAATTAACATATTTTGATAGAAAAACATAAATTCCTCATCAGCGCTGTATTGCAACTTGAAAATTGTAAAATTCAGACTTGGCACCTATTAATTTTTGCCCCTGTGAAAGACCACACCATGCTGGTGAATATAACTAGCACTAATACTTTACTATCACACCGTGATACAATTATCATGGATTAGACCAATGACTTGGAATTGACTTTATCATCCATCAAGATGAAAGAGAGAGACATACTATTCTGCATCCATTAGATCTGATGCCCTCTGATTACCATTGGTTTTTATTCCATCTCCCCATTATCTCTGCATTGGGAAGGATTTGCTGCTGCAAAGACATYTCAGACACTGAAGGCTGCTCGAGCTTGCCTTGCCAAATGAGATCAGTGCTCACAATAATGGTGGGGTCAAGTGGAGGGACAGCCTCTTTAGTCCATGGCAGGCTGACAGCCAGCATTATGTGCTTTGAGTACAGTACATAGACATGTGATCACCACACAATCAATTAAGAATAGCAGGAGGACTGAACCTGGTGGCGTGCCACACACAAAGAGTTCATTCCGACACAGAAGATGTGAAACCAGAAATAGTGGTCTCAATGTTTTTGGGATTGTATCAGTCTTTGAAAACCAAAATATCCCAAAATACTAAGTGTATTGTGCCACAGACGTCCTCCGGTGATAAAAAAAAAAAAAAAAAACTTTTACTATTTAAAAGCGTTTTTCCAAGTATAATTACAGTAAATGATACACACTAAAGGCAAAAAATATATATGTTTTGCGCAAAATTGTGTTTTTTAAACAACTGGAAACTTCAAAGAGTAGGGCATTCAAAGAGTTGGTCTGATGGGAATCCATGTCATCGGCCTCCTCCTTGCTTGAGGAACAATAGAGGAGCAATAGAGAACAAAAGAGGAAAGYCCCCTCCRCCASTTGTGTCATGTCATGACTTACCTGGACCACCTAATGAGAGGTGCCTTTTGTTAAGTAAATCAGGTGTTAAATGAGATGAAAATTAGAATGGAGTCCCACTATAAGGCTAGAATCTGCAGTTGCTACTCCATATTTTGGACTAATAAATGAATGATATATACCCATTGATTCTTGAAGAATATAACTTATAAATGACTCATGAGTTTGATTCAGCTGTCATACCCCATCAGAACCTAGATTATAAACTTGTTTTTCTCCAATGTTTGTAAACAATGTAAATGTGAACATCCAATTTATAGCCTCAAAACATGGTTACACCTATAATGTTGATGTCATGGATGGTCATCCCGTGCATCTATACGGGTTAGCTGACAACGTAATGAATACGATGTGCACGCTTCAATGGGGCAGAAGTCTGCGAGTTGTGGTTCTGGATGGCCAGATCGCTACCAACAATGACAAGAAACTGCCATGTGGGGAATTGTAAGTGACTCGTTTCAGGTAGTTTCATCTTGTTCCTGAAACCATGTCTTGCTTCGAGGTGTTTTGACTGATTTCCATGTCAATGCTAATATGTCAAAAATTCACTAGCTAGCAAACCAATAACTGTAACGACGAACATGAAAGACAACAAGTGTTCATTGTGCAAATGTCTTTATGTTTTCGATGAACATTGGAGAATAAACATTGTTTGCATGTTGTCAACAATCTAAGCCAACTCCATCTGTTTTGCCCCACCGTTGCACACACGGTGGTTTAATCCAGGCGGAAGATACTGCTCATATTAAGGGAATTACCATAAATCCACAGAAAGTGGAAGTCCATCCCAATTACAGTTATGTTTTTAAATGTAAAAATGATGATGAGGCCCAAATGAAACACTTGCTTATTCAAAGGTGATATTTATCAATGGACTGACCTCACCATTGTATTCCTTTAATTCAAATAAAGAGATTACAAGACATGTAACCGGATGATTTGCTGACCTCATTTATAAGAGCAGCCTTTCTCACAGGTTTTCCTTTCTCTTTCTCTCCAGCCCCTATCCCTACAGTATAAGGCAGGCCAGGCTGACAGCTCCTCTGAGAGGGGGGGTCAGCAGTGATCACAGCCTGGCCCCTAAATAAACATGACGCCTACTGACTAGGGCCCCTTCATTAGCCTGCAGTCAGGGCTGGCGTGTGGCAGCAGGATCGATAAGCCAGTCCCGCTCCTTTTATTTACCAACTAGCTGCATTTTCTTGTGGCTGACTTGTCTTCTTTTAAACAGTGCCGCTGTTTAACTGCTTTTTATTGGACTTTGTTGTGGACCATCTGGTCCCCCTGTCCTATAAGTCTCTCCTAAGCCCAGGCCTGAACAGCAAGAGATATGTCAATGCAGTCCTCAGCCACAAAAGCAACATCTGCCGTGCTGACCGCCCACTATTGTACGGCCATTTAATCTGTCCCTTCCCTCCCCTTAACAGCACAAACAGCTCCTGGTATTGTGTTTTGCCACTCAATTAGCATTATCATCCAGCTGAAATTAGAAGCCAATTTACGCCTTTAATGACATCATTGTTAGATGAGTGACAGCGGTCGGCGCGACGACTATCGCTAGATAAACGGGACTGGGGGGCCTCGGTAGGACTGAGGAAGACCAGGGCCAGCCAATCACAGTGGCCTCACCTCATCCCTTCACCACCAACATTGTTTCCTCCGGTTCACAGAAGGCAGTGTGCTGGAAAATTGAGTCCAGATTCATTAGGTTTCCAGTGTGCCCGCCGAGTCAGTTAAATTGATACAGTTTCCTAACAAAATTGAAGTGCTTTTGTGTGCTGCGCCTGCGATGGCTGGTGACCCTGCTCGCCATACGAGCAGCCGAACAAGCCTGATG